>NC_089873.1:183590000-183645000 GCF_040182565.1 Anser cygnoides
GGAGCATTTTCACCTGTGAGGGGTTAAAAAAAGTTTCTGGTTCTTCAGAGAGCTCACACGGGAGAAAACTGAGCCCCTCAGAATGTCCAGTCCAGCCAAGGACTTAAATCCCCATCCCTGTTACCTGAGTAAGGCACCTTTGGGTGGATTTCCTTGCTGTTTTACCACTCATGTTAGAGCCACGGTGCTAATTCGTCATCCATGACAGTCTGACTATATGAGTGCCCATATAGCAGCTAAATATTGTCATCATGCTACAGAGTCGGAGCTCTCCTCTCCTTGGGGACTCTTCGGTTCGACCTAACCATCACATAGTTATGACTTAAAGCCATTTGATGAGAAAATTTGGTGAAAAAAATTTAAAGATCCTGGGGGCTCTCATGCTGTCCTGTTGTCCCATATTCCTTGTCATTAGGTGCACAGCTCTGCATTTGGCTGCTTTGAAGCATTCTTTATTACTCCCAAACCACTGGTGAAAGGTGAGCTGAAGAGTGTCCAGCTTAGCTCTGATCGCTGAGGAGCTTTCCATCAGGTGCACCCATATGGAAAAATTGCCTGCTGATAACTACTTTTGGATATGTCATTTAGCCAGTCGGTCCAGTTACTGCAACCCTTACTGACTGCATATATTGGTAATTTTAGGGGGCTGAACACGCCCTAGAAGTCCATGTGAAATTCAGCTGGACACTTTAAACACTGGTTTGACTTCATTCATAGGATGGTGAGACCTTCTGCCTGTGAAATTGTACTGATTACTAATTATTATATCCTCATCTTCCAATTTTTCATTGATAGAGACACTCATTATTGCCTCTGAAATGTTACCTAAGATTAATATCCAGATATCCAAACTTTGGCTACCTGGGCCACGTGGCCTGCCCTGTGTGTGTTTTGGTACATTGCTGCATGCTTTGAGTCTCTGGAATGACCTCAGCATTCACAGAGGCATCAATATTGAATATAAGCAGGCCAATTAGTGTCTTAGGCAGAAGTTTATGGATTTTTAGGTGTACATTGTGTTGTACTCCTCATATTAAAAATGCTCTTCTTCAGAAGATTTTCAACAACTTTCTTGAGATGGACTGAAATGTTTCTTATCATACTGATGTGATATGAATGTTATTCACATTTCACCATGCTTTCCACATATAGGACAGAACTTGAAGTTAAATATTTCTGTCTCCCTGCATATTTTTCTGCAATTCAGATATCATCTAGAATGACTTTTTAAATACTGCAAGAATTCATGTTTCCTAAACATCTTCTATTATTAATATTAGCCCTGAAAGCTGGCTAGTTTTTCCTGATGTCTTTGGTCTTCCATATCAGTTTCCCATAATTCAGCTTTTAGTTTGTATTAATTGTTCCTTTCCTTCCTCACCCTTCTGTCATATATTGCTCCTTTATTTCTAACTTCAGTTTTCCCTCCACCAGAATGGTATTTTATTCAATTTTTTATCTTTCTTAACTAAGAAACTATGCTTTTGGCTATCTAAGTAACTTCTTCAGGATCCCAGCTTACCATCTACATTTTTGTTTTCTTTTTAATTCCCCAACAATATTACTTTTAATTTTCTTTTTGTTTGGAAAGATCTTCTGTAGTATGAGGCAAGTTTTATATGCACAAGTGCGTCTATATAGAAGTGTATTTATATAGGTTACTGGCTGAGACTGCCTTTTTTTGTTCCACGCTGATTGTCTTTATGATCAAGGCTGGTGTGTTTTGCTTTTTTTTTTGTTTTTTTTTTGTTTTTTTTTTTTTTTTAATTAGAAAATAGTCATTGGTACTTCAAAGTAATCCCATTGATGCCTTACCATTGGGTGTGTGGGATAGCCTGTCACCATCTGCTGAACTGGTTTTCAGACTAGATGTCCTGTTTTCTGCTTTGATTTGTTGGTCTGTCAGAAACTTTCACCTCTTTTTTATAACTCACTGCTGGCTGCTTGCTTTATGGGATTTGTCACCTGAGTTAGATGCTCTTAAAAATATATATATTTAAAAAATCTTGCTCAGAATTATTTGAAAAAGGGAATGGGCTATGCAAGATATTCCTGTGGGACAAGCGCTGACCCAGGCCAGGAGGAGCTGAATGAAGATGACTTTGCAGCTCCTCCTCCCTCCCTCTTTTGGGCCCCTCCAGCTTCATTGCAATGGAGCAGTTAGACACTTTTCCCACAATCCCTGCTATGACATTTAGCTCATCCTTCATATTTACTGGGCCACGTGTGAGCTCCCTTATAAGAATAATGAGACTAAATACCCCATGCAGAGTCCTGCATATGAATTTCTATACTGGCTTGCATCTTCGCTTATCATTCTTTTTTGTTATAAACTGTAAAAAGTGCCTGGATCTAGACTGCGAGCAGTTCCCCTCCTGCTACTTCAAAAGAGCATATTATTCATGTAATGAACAGGCTTAATGCTGGACTTGACAAAACACTGGGAAATACACTGTTGGGCACAATTCTGAACTGGCAGGGAACTGGACTGGGTGACCTAATAGGGCTCTTTCATCTCCAGTTACTTACAATTTTCAGTGCTAATTAAAACCTCACTAGCTAGTGGGGAAGAACATCACAGCCAATTCAAATAACTTCTGTTAAAAACTTTCCTTCTGTTTATTTTTTCCACTTGCCCACTTCGATTTTATACACATATCAGTTAAAAACACCTTTAATTACAAAAGCATCCAGCTATAAAACTACAGGACAAACAAACACAGCCATTTACACATAGCAGCTTGTAATAAAAGTGCAAAGCCCAGGAAATAAATTATTTGGCTTTATTAAGGAAAAAGAAAGTCATTTCTTTGGTACTAGAGCCCTGAAGTACTACCCAGGTTTCCAGGTGTGCTGGGGGTATGGCTGTGCTCTCAGCTCACCTTCTGTCTCAGATCTCCCTCAGCTCATGCCAGATCTGGACACCAACATTTGTCCAGTGGTGACATTTTTTCCCTTAATAAACCATCCTTAAAATGTCTGCTGAGCAGCTGCTTCAGTTTGGTGGCTTGCCAGGGAAGGGCAGCCCAAACCTGGTGGCTTTTGTCTTTTGTTCGTGTGTGATAGATGCCTGGGGCACGGACAGGTGTCTGGGGCTCTGCTTCTCCTGAGCCCTGGCAGGATGATGGGGTGACCAGGGCACCTGGTACAGCCTTGCTGGCCATGACTGCTGTATCAGTCCTCGAGCCCAGTGATGGACATGATGCAGCAATGAAACACAGGCATCTGCCCTCATGGTCTCAATTACAAACCCAAATGATTTCTTCTGGTGTCAAAATCTCTGAGAGGCTAAAGGAGACCCTCAAAGAAATTCTAGCAAAAATCTCAAATATTTAGCCATGAAAAAGAAATTAACAGTGAAGGGAAGAGGATCACAGAATAATTTTGGCTGGGTAGGACCACTGAAGGGCCTGTGGTCAAAGCCCTGCTCAAAGCAGGGTCAGCTTTGGAGTCCAACTCTGTTAAAGCAAGTTGGCTGTGTTCAGTCAAATTCTGAATATCTCCAAGGATGGAGGCTCCACATCCTCTCTGGGCAACTCATGCCAACATCTGACCTCCTGTGTGGAGAAATCTTCCCTGATAACGAAATAGATTTTGCAATATGTTGCTACTTGTGTCCATTGCTCCTCACCCATTCATTGTCCACCTCTGAGAAAAGTTTCAAAGTAAATAATAATAAAAAATGCAGTAATAATACAGAATAATAAGCATAAAACAATTTAGATAGCCAGTTTACTACCTGGAAAATTTATATGTAAAGAATAATATCCTTGAATTGTTGTTGTCACTACAGTGAGCACTATCTAGGAACAGACCAGCAGTATTTTCTTTCACCTTACTAAAGAGAATGTTTGCAGAAGAAACTGCAAAATGTGATATCAATTAAAAATAATACAGAAGATTATAGTTGGTCGCAGTAGATGATTAACTTTTATTTCCATGAGTGACAGCTGCCTTTAATCCAAGGACACATTCATCAATTTGGACAAATTGATGCAAAAACATATACATATTTGTTTAAAAAAAATCATCTCAAGCTGGTATTTTTTGGATACCTTATTATAATGCATTCAGACTTGTAACTCACTCTCAGCTCCTTGAAGAGAAAATCCAGCAGCAAAATTAAATATTGCTTCTTTAAAAGAAAACATGTCAATTTCACATTTATGGCCTCCTGACCTTTTAGTAAAAATAGCTACTGTGCATTATCTCACTTAACCGAAGTCCTTTGCTATAGCTGCTACTGATGAGGAAATCCCTGATTTTGCCGTTTCTGTTACTAGCCTGTGGGGATCACAGGCCCAACAAATGAACAAAGACACTGCAGAGGTTTGGAACCTGGACTCTCTTTGGTTGGCATGTTTCCTCTTTCATCATCTGTTTTCTACACTGCCAGACAAACTGGTGCAACACTTTGCCAAGGGATGTCTTCCAGGCAGCAGGCAGGGAGCATCCTCTGGGGCATGGACTATGGTACTGTCTAGGGGCTTGGTACCACTATGGATGGGATTCATCCTGACCAAACCCCCTTCAGGCTTGACAAGGAGAAAAAGGCTTCTTCTAGGACAAGATTCATCTCATCCTAATGCAGACTCCATGCACAGGCTCCAGGAATTGTCCCCAGAAGTGACAATTTCTGCAGGGGACCCAAGTGGTGGTTCATGCTTCTGAAGTTAGCTGAGATGAATCTAGCCCTGATGACCAGCTCATGACTCCACATGAGGAGAAAGCAAATGGGAACACTGCCCTGCTTGCTGTGGCGTGCTGCTTAAGACTGTCAGGTTAGATAGGTTATGATTTTTTGTGAAGGGTCAGAAACAAAAAAGGGGTGAAAAGCTCAGGTCCACATGGGAAAAGAGTTATTTCATTATCTGTAAAAAGGGGAAAAAAAAAAAAAAACAAAAACTATTTGTGTTCAAGCCAGATCATGGTGATGGTTGCAAAATATAATCTTTGGATTGAAGGTCATTAACTTTTTTTTTTTTTTTTTTGGGAGGGGGTTATGTGAAACGTGAATACTCTTTTTCACTTTTTTTTTTTTTTTTTAAGAGTTATCCTTCTCTCCCCAGAAGACATTGGATTAGCCAAACTCAACCCAAATTCATTTTTGCTCTCCTGAAACAAATTCGTGTCTTGTCAAAGAAAAATATTGCCTGGCTCTGACAAGGAAATCCCAAGGAAAGTGGAACATATGGAATGGACATCCTATAAGAAGATCATTTTCAGACTGAGCTGTTTCTGGAGAGGTGGAGTACTTAGTGAATATGTATGGGAAGCCTCCATGTGCATGGGGTACTGTCAACTGTGGCTAAAGTCCGAGGCCACGTGGAAAAAATCAAAGCTTATTTCAGTTGTCAAGAAGGTAAAAAAGCAGCAGAGGATTTTCTGAGCTCTTTGGAGATGAGTGCTTCAGTACAGAAGGTCTTTCAGACCAGCAGGATGAGCTGGTAGAAGTGTTTCAGCATGGGGTGAGGTCTTCAGACTGTTGGGTGAGTTAGAGGTGTTTCAGTGCACAGGGTCCTTCAGACCCTTGTGTGAGCCAGCAGGGGAGAGTTGTCCAGCAGCAGGGATCAGGGGCTTGAAAACTCTCTAAACGCTGTTGTGGATCCTGCTGGTGGTTTCTCTGGGACTCCACTTTCACCTCAGAGTGGAGGCTTTGGCCTTTCCTACTGTGTGGGGTGAATTTGGTAAAGATTGTGCTCCCATATTAATGGGGCTGGAGTCATATGGGTTCCTTGGGCAGCAAGTGCTATGTCAAAGCTGCAGAACATACTGGAGTGCACTTGACAAACTGAATGCTTTTGCTCAAGATAGATTTAAAAATAAAAAAAGAGAACGGAGAAATCTACTTTTTGCAGAGATTTACTTGTTATGAGTGGCATAGAAAACCAGCATGTCCTGAAGGTTCACTGTGCGGACACAGGACCACAGATGAACAGCAGTCCACTGGAATGAAAACTGTATCTTAAGACAAATAACATGCAATTTGTTTATATCTTGATTTTCTTTTGTTCCTGCTACTTTTTTTTTAACATCGCCTGCAACTATTTTATGTGGTTGTGTAGAAAGTAGTATACTCAGAATGATGGATTTGTGCATATTATGAACAGGATTAGGGAGAACAGGTTGGAAATTACATATTAAATGAAGATATGTTTGAAAGAGAGCAAAACTGGAAAGGAGCTTATATTAGAGAGTATCCATATGAAAAAGCTCATTTTTGTTTCACTTTATTCTCTCTGTAGACACTTCTGGATGGATTATAATTGTCGTTCTTACAAAACAGTTTCTCTTTCTGATAAATTCTGGGTCAAGCTGTTAATATCAGCTGTGTGGAGATGGCCAAATTCTGTAGAAATATGAAAGTCAGAAATTCGATGGAAAGAAAATATTGTTTTTGTTCCAGGATGTGGGCAAATGCTTTCGGGTGAAAAAGAGCTGAAGGGCAAGAAAAGTATACATTTTTTGGCGTGTCCCTCCAATATATCCATTGATTTATGTCGGGAAGGCAGCAGGATACGTTCCCATGACTTTACAAGCTCGCATGGGAAAAGGAGAACATTTTCATTTAAACTGAGAAGATAGAATAAACCCTGCTTGGAGAGGGTTCAGTGCTGTTGCAACCACTGAAGTGTGAGCAGAGGTAAGAATCACACAGGTTGTCTCGAGAGCTTTGTGTGCTTTTTTTTTCCCCTTTCTTTTGTTTGGATGCTGAGCTGGACGTAGAAGCCGCACGTTTTAATATTGGTAGCGTCTGGCTCCAAACCAAGACACGTCCGAGTCTGCTCATCTCTCACACAAATCAGGATGTGTAACATTACCCTGACAGATGTAGGAAGAAATATATCTCGCAGTAATTTTTTAAATTTTCCACAAAGAAATTGAGTTGTTCTGAAAGTGGATGTGACCTAAACACAGAGCCTTTCAGAGAGGGATATCTTCAGAGCACAACAACAGGCCAGGCAGCCACAAGCTGGCTGAATCTTGCCTCGCTGCAGGTGATTTGACATGGAAAGGGGAAAGACCTACCTTCTGTTTTACAAGATACTTCTTCTGGTGTTCCCATGCTGCATGTCTCTGAATTCACAGCTTCACAGTGGCCACTTGAGTTGATTTTGGACTGGAAGACAGTCTATATTATGTCTGGGACAACTGGGCATACCCCAACATAAATAGCTGTTACACGTTTTTAAAGTGTTTTACTAGAGGACAGGGGATTTGAAGGAGGGAGAAGGGTTGATTTCGTCCAGAGAAATGCTCTTTTACAGCCTGCAGCCAGCTGGATGCTTGATGGGCTGCTTCAAATTGGAAAGAAGGGAATAAAATAATTATCCTTCCCTAAAAATTAAGGGTCCTAAATTGATTTCACTTAACTTCCAGCCTAAATGGAGTGACTTATGATTTACGGCAAGGTGAGATCAGAATCGGGCCTGAAATCTTGTTTTTTCTTTTTTTTTGGAAGAGCTATTTTCATCCCTAGATGTCATGGACCTTTCTGGGTCCCATCTGTTCAGGGGTGTCTGCAGCATTACTCCACAGACAGGGTATTTTTCTGGGCAAAGATTTCATTCCACCGATGGTTCACCAGCCTTAGCGATACTGAACTTATACAGTCTATTTGACTACACATTTTGGGGTAACTTGGCTAGCGTGTGCTTTTCTATGTTCTTTAAAAGGGAGTTTTAGTGGTGGTGCTTGCTTATGAGAGCCAGATTTCCGGCCCTGAAAAGCAGCTTGCTCTGTTATAACATGCTGCTATAGATCTGGGAATTTCCTCCATACTGTTTCTGTGTCTGATGTTTGATGTGGAAAGGACAGTTTGTAGGGGAAAAATATACACCGATCGTCAGTTTTCTTCATCTTCACTGGGAGTGCTGACTTGTGCTTTAATTCCAGCAGCGCTTCACTCCTAGCGGTTGTCCCATTGGAAAACAAAACAAAACCAAACAAAATAAAATAAAATGAAACAAAATAAAACAAAGCAAAGCAAAACAAAACAAAGCAGCCCTTGGTCTATATGATTTGCCCAGAACAAAATCAACTCAGTTAGTCATTCCATAAGGAGCTTTCAGGAAGTGGTGCCTGCTACTTCTTTCTTCACGTTGCTTGAAGGAAATGCAATTTAGTAGGACAATACTAGGGGATGAAGGGTCTGAAAGCACATTGGAGAGGTTGGCAGAAATACAGGGGTAGAGGGACATGCATGAGTGCTAACAGGGCTGCCTTGGATGACCGTCCTTTCATTCCCTATTATGCTGCTTTTACAGAAAGCAGTCAGATTGGACATTTTCATCACTAGTTACAAGTCAGTGTATTACATCAGTGTAGGTAGCCACCTCTTGTATCTGTGCAGCTCATGGTGGTTAAAGCACAGCTCCAGTCTGGGTCAGTTAATGTACCTAATAATGTATGGACCCACCCTGAGGTGATGATCATCACAGCCTGAATATTTCTGTGTGTATTCCTTCCCCTCCAGGAACAGCTGACAGACAACTCTGACGAAAGGAATTGGAGAGTAAAGCCCAGAGATGTAAAGGAGCAGCTGAGGATTTAGGTGCCTAAGAAGAAATTATGGTAGAGTTTTGGTGCCCAAATCCAAGAGTGTGATCCTACAAAACTCATACCCAATTCTTTCTAAGTATTTTCTCCAGTGAATCCTAGAGTAATGTTGCTGTGTTTGCCTATAATTGTTCCCATCTTGCCAGGGTTGGGTGTCATGGTTCTTGTTTCATGACTAAATTCAGGAGGCGTCCCTCTAGATGTTAAGAGGGTGTGCTGGGGTAGGTGTGCTGGGAGCATGCACCGTTCCTTTCCACTGACCTGAAGGGATCTGTGCACACAGCTTCCATCTCTCAGCACAGCACCTTGATCTCTGCTGGTGCAGGAGGCCATCAAGAAGTGTCCTCTGCCTCCCCTTACCAGGCTGAAGGAAGAAACACAGTTTTGCCACAGAAGGAAGGTACTTCTCCCTGAGCCCAGGGATGAGATCTCTCAGCTGGAGGTTCAGGGCTCCAGGATGACCTATTCCTTTGGCACAAGATGATTATCCCCACCTGCATCCAGGTTTGGGGCCCCCAGCACAAGAAAGATGTGGATCTGTTAGAGCGAGTGCAGAGGAGGGCCACAAAGATGATCAGAGGTCTGGAGCACCTCTCCTATGAAGAAAGGCTGAGAGAGCTGGGGATGTGCAGCCTGGAGAAGAGAAGGTTCTGGGGAGACCTCTGTGGCCTTTCAATATTTAAAGGGGTCTTATAAAAAGGATGGAGAAGAACTCTATACTTGGGTAGATAATGATAGAACAAAGGGGAATGGTCTTAAATTAAAAGGGGATAGATTTAGATTAAACATGAGGAAATTCTTCACTTAGAGGGTGGTGAGGCACTGGCACAGGTTGCCCAGAGAAGCTGTGGATGCCCCATCCCTGGACGTGTTCAAGACTAGGCTGGATGGGGCCTTGGCCAACCTGATCTAGTGGGTGGCGTTCCTGCCTATGGCAGGGGGGTTGGAATTAGATGATTTTTAAGATCCCTTCCAACCTGAGCCATTCTGTGATTCTATGATTATTGGATAAAATACATGAGCTGTTTGGGAACGGGGAGCACAATCCAAACGCTTCTGTATTTGCTTTTATCATTAGCCATTGGAAATCGCTATGGGTGGGATTCATCTCCTCTAACTGCAGACGTCTATGTCTGAGCAGAGCAGAGGTGGATATAGATATTGCCTAACACTGTGATGAGATTTGCCAGATGCATTGGGTGACATGCACCATTATGCCCATGCACAGATCAGAATAAGTGAGGAGAAACAGGCCTTCTCTGTATTCCTGTTCTTCTCTGCTCGTTACTGGATAATTGCCAGGTATGTTCATGCAATTAATTCCGAGTTAACGCAGTAGAGCAGCCTCCTTCAGTCTAGCAACCACCTCACCCTTCCCCAAAAAAGAAAAACAAAAAAACTACTGCCATCTTGTGTCCCACTGATGTTTACAAGCTGGAACAGGAGGAGGGACAGAGAAATAAAGTATTCAGTATTTAGGTACAATATTATTCTTTATTTAGCAAAATCTGTAATTTTACTCTAGGCATCATAAGTTGGCTCACACGGACAACTGGGGACCCTGAGGATGACCCTCAGGGGAGCCGACGGCAGTATGGAGCCAGATCTGACTTCTCTTTGCCTCCTGGAAAACACTCGTGTACCCATTGGCTGCATGGAAAACTGTGTCTATTTTGCTCTTCAAACACACTGTTTTGCAATGGTTTTGCAAACTAGTTCCAACCGTGGTGCGGATCCCAGTCATCCGTGGGTTACAGATTGAGTGGTAGTACAGCAGCAAAGAGCTCTTAAAACAAACAAACAAACAAACAAAAAAGTGTTGATTTGGCTGAAATCTTGTATTGTCTTTTCCTGATGAAAACACATTTTTAAGTCATTAAAATTTTTTGAGAGGGAAAGGAGAAAATCAAAACATTTTGACTTTTTGACTTGATACTCAAAAAAAAAAATCTTTTGTTTGTTTTGAGATTTCTATTTTTAGAGTCTGACCTAGCCTTAATTAAAAAAATAATAAAGTACTTCCCCTTCCTCTTTCCACTCCCTAAGAAAACAAAAGGCTTTGTATTTACTTTTGTTTGAAAGAAACCTTTTGTTAGATTGAAGTTTTGAAGTGCTTTGTTTTGGGTGGGGATACTGAGAATTATTTGGTTTTGGTCAACCCCAAACAATTTTTGGCCAGTGAGATGAAAAAAAACAATTATTTGCTTAGTTCTTGTCATGAGTTTGAGTACTGATGCTGCAAGCATGCAAGAAAATGATCTGTGTTGTGTTTCAGCCGGACATGGATGTCTTTAGTGGCAACTTAGCCAAACATCTCATATGAAGGAAAGAGCATTTGTTGAACAGTTGTGGGAAATCAGACAGAACTGTGTGCTGTAAAAAGAAGTCCAATCTTTCCTTTGAGCCTTTTGAGGTCCACAGCCTGATGCAGCTGGGACATCATCTTGTGGGTGTGAGATATAAAGGCAATGCCCACTGGGACTGAATCCAGCCTGGCTCCGACTGGAGCAAACCCCAGGCAGCAGCGGAGAAAGTGAACAGACCTGCTTGAGGTTGAAGAGCAGGTGATTCAAATACAGGGGTTAATTTTCCTTCTGGTTAGGAGCTGCCTTGGAAGTAATTTTAGGGAGCTTTCTAGCCGTGGACATACCATGAGGTTTTGCCTTTTGTGTTCATCCATAATTCTACCTACAGTAGAAATCCACCGTATTTTGAGCATGGAGTAACATGGGCCTTATTCTTATTCTGAAACATATCTAAATGGTCTTTAAGTCAAAAACATGGCTCATCACAGTCAAATTGGATACACATATGCGTTTCCTATGACTTCAAGATATCGTGCAGTGACAGGAAACAAGTGTAATGTGTATGAATGGGGTTTTGAAGAAAAGCTGAAGAAATACAGGGGTCCCAGGTTTGTTAACACTAACCAACCTGAACAGCATGCATGGTATTGGAGACAGCTGAGTTATCCCTGCAGAATTAAAGCACAAAATGCCTGCGGATTGTCATATCTTACATATGTTCAGCATCAATATTTAAAGCTTAGACAGTAGAAACAGAGAATGCACAGACAGAGAAAGGGGAGAATTGATCATTGCTTTTTGGTCTGAAATACTTATAGCCCAAAACACAACTGTGCAGCTTCTAATCTGATACGGCCTAACACCACACATCTGCTTTGTGCCAAAAGCTCCAACTCATCCTTTAAATCCCAACCTGATCATTAGAAATGCTCGTCACTGGTGTGCCAAGATTTCATGCTTGGTGCCCCACTCACCTGATGCTTGCCCAGGGGATGCCCCAGGTGATGCTTTAACCCCTCCAGATGTTTTCTGCCACCCCACCCTATCCACCTGTAGCCCTTACCTCCTTTGAAGCCCATCCTTGTCTGCACAAGAGCTCTTTACAGCCCACTAACAAAATTTAAGGGGCAGGTGAGGACCTTGTCTTAGCTATTTATAGTTTAAGAGAGAGGAAGATGTACAAATTTGCCTTAAAAAAAAAAAATTGAATGCCACTTGTCCCAAATGTCTGCAGATGTGTAAATAGATGTAAGTGTTCCCACTTCCTTCAGAGACTGTTTTCTTCCATGGATTTGGCTTTCTGATTGTGCAGCAGTCACTGACTTTTCTGTGCCTTTGGAGAAAGTTAGATTTCCAGCTTCTAGGGAAGTTATAAATCTTGGCAACACATATCACAGTGTTTTGAGAAAGATAAAAATCTGCTCTTTCCACAGGTGATTTTCTGTAACCCTTCAGTTCTGCACTTTATTGAATAACTTGGTACTAAAAGCCAACATGCAGTTATTTTAAAACTTCGCTATTAAATAGCGACCTTAGAGCCCTTCAAAGCCACAGATGAATTAGAATACCCCCCTTCTCAGGCAAAAATAATTAAAAAATATATATTGGAAAAGCTCAATTCTAAGTAAACGTCACATATTTCTCCCATGAGGAAATTCCTTTTCTTTCTTGTTAATTCAGTGCATGCTGCAGTGTGAGGCATACCTCTTTAACCCCCTTGTTCTCTCATGCCATTGCATCTTTTACAAACTCCTTTGGAGCATCACATTTCACTAAGATACCGTCACATCAGCTTGAAACATGACTTTAATTAGATGTATATGGGACATGGAGTTGCTCAGCACTGTGTACCTGCTATGCAGTTTAGCAGTCAAATGGTTAAGCTTATTCAAAGGAGTTGGCAAGCTTCATGTGGCAAATTCACTGGAAATATATTTATTTTTACTGTGGAACCAAGTCCACATAAAATGTCTTGAGCGAATCTGCTTGTGAAAACCTGGATTAATAACGGAGAACAATAAAACAAGAGTGATAGTGGGAATCAGGCTCCAAAGTTTTGTTAGAGTGCGGTGTCTTTAAATTAGTTAAATAGCTCGGTTTAATAAGAGCAAACTTTCAAACCATCACAGCCTTATCCAGAACATCATTAAAAGATTTATTACAGATTAAAATGCAATAGAAATCGCAGGCTCCACATTTTGACTGAAGCCCTTTCTGGAGCTTCCCCCCCAGGAGGAAGCAACCAGCCTGAGAGTACCCCAGCCCAGAAAGCAGGCACCCCGTGCTGTTGTTTCCCACCATGATTTTGGACACTGCTTACCTACCTGCCCCTCTTTTTTTTTTTATCTGCAGGTTTGCTGCAGCCACAGGTTAGTTCACTCTGTTTTACAGCCTATATCTAAACAAATTTCAAATCTTTCTGCCAAGCAGGGACAGTGTTATATCAGCTGTTCCTGGATGGTCAAGTTGGGTTCTCCTTCTCAGCCCAAGAAACTAAAAGTCGCCCTTAATTATGACAGATACTAATTAAGCAGGAACAGATATTCAATCATCCCATACTTTTCCCCTTGAGGTGGGGGACTGTTTTGCAACAGACCCATCCAATTCCCCACTTCTTGAGCGTGCCTACAGCATGAGCACAGTCCTGCTTGCTTGAGATTACACCCCACTATGCCCCAACAAACTTCATCTTCTCTCAATTTCAGTGAGATAAAAAAGAGCAAATAAACCAAATAAACCATCACTAGGACGTGATGCTCATCCCAGACCCCTGACTGCCTTTTATTTGTCTCATCAGAGAAGTAATGGCTGTGCATGATCTTATACGAGCACAGGGGGAAGGGTGAGGAGTGCAGGACTTTGTGTGCTGATGCAGAGCTCTCACAGGAACCCCAGGGTTTTCAAATGAGAAAGTGCTTAGAGGCAGTTTATGTAGCCAAAAATGAGGTGGTAAATGGTTGTACTGGGGCCAATATGGGGGCAAGTTGGCGTGCCTATTTATAGGGCTGCAGTGCTGTCAAGCTATTTGATACATCTGTGGTTCTGTGTGGGAAAGCCCATGAGAGGTTTGGGTGAAAACGTGAAGCTCTTAAGGATTTTATTATGATTTGTACTGCCATTTAATTTTTAATAAAACTTTGAATAAAGTTGTGATTAAATGGCCATCATGAGTGGAAGATTCCACTTTTAACATAAAATGCAAGAATTCCCAGAATGGGCTAAGATAGGTTTTATAATAGCGAAGTATGCACCTCTCCCTCAGATACATTGGATAATGGGTTCTATCAAAATGGAAAAAAGAAAGGTATAGATTAAAAAAAAAAATAAATTCTGCTGTGTAGTCAGTAGTTCCACATTTTGGAAGAAATTGCTGAGCTTCTGGCATCCTTAAATAATACCCTTTTCACATGATAGTTACACTGCTCCAAAGACAGTATAATAAACCATGCCAAAAATTCTTCTGTTTTGTTTGCATGAAATTGAACTGACAGATATACCTGTCTATGTTACGTCCAAGAAAATGTCTTGTTAGAAACGTGTGAAAATATATTATATGACAGATGCTGAAAATGTTTCAGATACAGCAATAAATTGATTGTGGTTTCTGGACCAGATGTGAACTCTGTTTAAAATTCATCATGCTGGTCTCTATTCTAGCTCTGTACTTAAATAAATGCAGAGAAGTGGCTTTGCTTTTCAATGAAACCCATTATAAGAATAGAAGAGCTTCTTTCCATCTAATAAAGAATAGGACCGACAGTAAGGCTTGCATCCACAGAACAAGTATTAAAAGCACAAACTGGACTAAGAGAGAGCTGTGCCAGTTTTCAGTTTTTGCTTCATTAATGTGCATGAAAATGCTTGGCATGTCAAAGCCCCTGAAACCAAGAAGACTGCAATGTGCATTATTTTCAGTTTAGAGCGAGATTCACAGCTGTAAAGTAACCAAGGAGGGGAAGGAATGCGTTTTTTAAGAAGCAGTGTTGTTTGAAGGAGAATGAGCCAGTTACAAAGGTGCTGCAGACATGACTGGGTGCCTCGAATTGGTGTGTGTTTCCCAAAGCCTTTATTCTGTACCCATGCGTTCTCTTTCCCAGCTAGGGCGAGAGCCAGACTCATTTTTTGGCAAACGGCTCGAGAGCTGCACTACCCCAGCTGGGCGATCCAGGCTGCTGAAGTCAGGTGCTCAGGCTGCCCCTTCAATCCACAAGCACCTCTGAAAACTAGCCCAGAAAGCCAACATGCTAAGGCTGGAAAGAGCAAAGAGGAAACAGCAGGCAAATGGGTGTTGGTGAGATCTTCCAGCCACGTACTACTCTGGCTCCGCACCTCTCAGTTCTCGTGGCTTGGAGATAGCACGTACCTTTTTCTCCAGGGATGACAGAACAGAGCTTGCCCATCCTTTTGTGACAATGACCTCATCTGGGAAGGGGAAAGCCTCTGTCAGAAAGAGGCCTTTCTCCCTCTTTGCAGCTTTCTGGGAGGGAGCAGGTGCTTTTGGTCAGGGCTGGTTGTGCCCACACCCTCTGTGCTCCATCCTCCATCTTTGCAACCTAATGTAGGTTTTATGGCTACTCCTCTACACCTACTAATGACAGTCAAGTTTTTCTTGTAATTCACTGACAAATAATTTCTCTTTCTCTCTTTCTCTTTCTCTCTTTCTCTTCCTTAAGAGAAAACAATTTTCCTGTCCTCGTAGCACACAGGAATATCTGCAAGGAAGGGAGAAATGACACCTGTGGGTATTTCCCAATATGTTAAAGGATAATTGAGGCTATCATTTGATATACTGTTAAAGACACATGATTTCTTGCCTGATGTCAGATAAAGGTTTTCTTAGAGTAAAGAAGCTCTTCATACGTGCTATGTCTTGCACTCACTAGCACAATACCTTGTATTATTGAAATATTAAGGTCATCAGACATGATAAGTAGTGATTAAATGTGAATTATACTACTATCCACCTGGTTTTTCTTTTAGAGTTTTGCATTGAAAAATATTCCCCAAACTATGAGAAACCCCATATTTCAAAAGATCTGCAGTTGTGATAGGCTGAGTCAGAACAGTTTAATTTACATATGTGTGTGGAAATTTCTTTTCTGATGCATATCTGCAGCTTCTCTATGTAATCACAACCACCCTTTTATCCTCCAGGGACTTCTAGTTGTCTGAACTGTCTGTCCATAAACACTTCCAGTGCTGGACTGTCTCTTTGTTAAATATATGCACAGCACTCAAACCCAGCAAAACCCCCGGGCTGCCATGGATGTAGCTTCTGTCCCTTCTGTAACTTGTAATCATATTGCAACTCAAGATCCCTGATTAAATTAAGGTTGTTATGTGGGTTGGGCTTGAGGGTTTTCTGAGTTTTCTGCTTGTTTAGCACATGGCTAACGCTGTCAGTTAACTTCTTTGAGTGTCATGAATGTTGTCACTGGCCTATAACCTCTCAATGTTATAGGTTAAAAATATTAGTTAAATTGAATACTTTTGGCAGTTCTTATATTTGATGTGGGGTATAAGAATCTCTAAGGTTCATGTGACCTGGTTTTTCTCAGAAATCACTTTTTTTTTTTTTTTTTTAAACAGAGCAACAAACAAATAAACAAATGTTAAATAGGATTTTCTCAGAAGTTACACAAGCCAGGAGCTGGGCCTGCAGGAATAACAATGCATACTGCAAAACTCATGCTAAAATCATGTTATTTGGCAGGATTTTTTTCCTATTTACGAAAAGATATCTATAATCCCATCCACAAAACCACCACTGCCCAGAATAGGATTTAAGTCATGACTGATCAAATGTGAGGCCAAGAAGCCTGACTGTCTTCTGATTTAACAAAAACAAACGCTTTCAAAGTTAAGACTGAAACGCTGCCCCTAAACAGTCCTTTACACATCCTGCTCCATCCAAACAGTCCTGAAGAGGGTTAGTTGTAATGGAAATGCTGACACAAGCTTAGCTGTAGTGATGCTGTAAGACACTGTTATACTAATATAAGCATTACACTCTAAGAAAACATATTGAGCTAGTGATACATATTTTTCTCTTGAACAAAATTGCCACGGGAACAAAGGTCATGTGCCACATGGATGCCAGTGTTTATAAGAAAGTGCGGTTTGTCCCACAAGTGACGTACATGTAGGGCGCTTCACAAGGACACACATTTTACCACCTTTTAGTAAAATAAGCTCTTAAATAAAAAACACAACAACAACTCGTTGGTGGTCCTTCCTTGGCTAGGCAAAGCTTGCTGTTGTCCTCCCTTTTCAAACAGTGCTTATTTTCTCTTGGAAGAGTTAATGACTGCTATCAGCAGCTACACAGATGGGCACAAACTGCTCAGAGGGACAGGGGATCCCCTCAGACCCTGGGCCTTTTTTGCATCTCAGGAGAGTCTTTTCTGTACCTCTGCCAATGCTGAGGTTAAGGTCGTTGCCCAGGGAATGGGGATCTTGAACACCTAAGGAAACTCTATGGTATTCTTTCCAGCAGGGAATCTGGACATTTCTCTGCTCTGTCTTGATGCTGAACGATTTCCTCAAAGTACAAATGAAAGTCTCCCTTTCCATTCTTTTTTGTTTGTTTGTTTTTGTGGGCTAAACAAAAATGTAGATGTTACCCTCTCCAAACTGGCACCTCCAGCAGGATGTTTTACCATCTTTGTTCCTCTCTTCCCTCTTGTTTTTGGAAAAAAAAATGCTTCTTAGGTCTTTTTCTTCCAAGTGCTTTTATATGTCTCCATTGGAGAGTAACACAAGGGTATACTCAACCAGCATCAAATACAGTGACCCCAAAATGCTACTCCTGATTATATGCTGCTGCTCAGTACCCTGTGGAGCTGGGCTGCAGTGAGGCTTAATTTCTCACAGTCTTCCCAGGCTTTAGCCAGCCTTATACCAAACATGATCATGAGCTTTTAGGCATGTGGAACACTGGGCCAAAGCCTGGGGCTTTGAGATGGACAGTCTCCCTACAGTTATAGTTGAAGTTTTTAAAAAGCGAGATAAAACGAGAAAATCCATTCATGTAATTGCTGTCATCCTCTAATGAATCATGAATCCATGGGATTGAAAAGCTGTGTGTGCATGGGGGCCACTCCCGAAACTTGTAATGATGTCCTAATCCACTCACACAGTCACAAAGTCAATAGGGCATGTGCCAAATGCATGAGGTAGCCAGGTATGATCTGCAATTCTGTCCGAGTAACTCTGAACTCACATCCTCAGCTCCAATGAGCCCATTCACCATCACGTCACAGAGAGGGAAACTCTCCTGGTCCCTCCTGGGGACCAGATGGCATTGACATTTGGGTCATGACTGGAATGCCCCGAGGAAGGTTTCTGAAACCCTCTTGTGAATCAGAGGGAGGAAGTGGTGATTCAAACCCCTTCAGAAAAAGGGGAAAAAGAAGTGAATTTGGATTACTTATATCCTGGACTGATGGGTTATGGGATAGGAAAGGGATGAAATGAATGACCTGCATGGCCTTTTGTTCCCTCTACTTTTCATTCAAGTGGCTGAAAATGAAACGGTGAGATGTGAAAAAAAGTGAAGGACACTTTTCAGTTTTCCCCATCCCTTTGTGCCTCAAGAAAATGATTTAGGTTGATCTGAGCTGAAGTTTTGAAAACATTTTCTGGTTCGGCAGCCAAGCCCAAATGTTGGCCACTTGCACCGCTCTTGCTTCGTGAGCAAGAGTGCTTCCTGGGGACTGGCTGACTGCAGCGCCGTGCAAGCCCCGCCAAGAGCACCAGCAGTAGGCCTCTCTAGAACAGATTGAATTCTTGACCTCAAAATATGCTATTTCTAGCCACATCGGTGTCCTCTCTTCAGCAGCTCAATTAAAACAAAAGCAAACACAGGTTTCGGCAGAAAGGGTGAGTCGCTGATGTTTGCTTACATGGAAGTAGCAAGACACAGGATCCTGGTTTGTGGCTGCTTCGATGGATTTGGAGGCTGCTTGAAGCCTTGCAGAAGCTCCTTCCAGCTCCACCCATGGCCTGGGGACATACTGCTCTGTGTTGGTGTAAAACCTGCCTGGGGCACACCAGAACATGCCCACCCCATCCAGCTGGTGTTGGGAAAGATGACTACCTCTGTCCCGGGTGGCTCCCCCTTCCTCTCCTTTAGGACATGGAGAACAGCGAGTATGGTGGCAGTGTCTTGGATAGGGTCACAGTTTTTACCAGCTTCTGTTTTCTGTCATGAATTTTGCTTTGGGTTTTTAATAGCAAAAGGGAGCTAAAAAAGTATGTGCTTGCATGTAGAGGTGATGGCAATGCCATTTATCAAGCCCCTTAGTTTTGGGGGAGTCTGATGCATACTTTGACTTCTGCCTGTAGGATACCTCTGAACCCAGCTGAGTTTTTGCCCTGTTGTGAACAGTTTTAATGTGTCAGGAGTGTGCTTGTTAGCCACCCTTCTTTCTACAGCTTACAGTGAACTTTTAGATGTCACAGTCCGTGCCCACTGGGTTTTTCCTGAAGGAAAACCTGAGACTGTGAACTTGAACTCTTTTGGGAGGGCAGTGCAGAGGGTGAAGAATAAGTTTAGCATGGGTCAATAACCAGTGATATTGAGGAAGATTTTATTCAGTGTTTTGAGCTGGAGTTTTGGAAGGGCTGACAGCTTCATGTCTGTGTGGATTGCTATGCTGAGGTCTTGCTACAAAAATGATGAAGGAGCAAGGGACCTGTGCCAAAACACTGTTAGCCAGGATGTCCTGGGTAAACAGAGATTTTTAGAAAGTGTTATTTATAAAAGTTAGCAAGTGAAACCATTGCATCAGTGAGGAATTCAACAACGCTGTTAAATTACCAGACTGAATTGACCAGTTGTGCATGTGGGCATATCTTCAGCTAAACGATACTAGGCGGGGCTGCAAACTCTCCAAAGTACTGTTATTTTCAAGCTAAACCTCAGATAACCTCCAGTCCTTTAAAAATATCTGTTGCTGAAAATAAGTCCTCAGATAACCTCCATCCTTGGATAACCCACATAAAATCAAAGGCAAGGGACTAATAGGAGAAATGGGATTTGGAAGTAAACTTGTCCTCATATTGCCCGCACATGTGAATAACATAGCGCTGCTGACCAGTGGCTATTTTTACATATAACCCATGTGCTATAAGCATGGAAAAAGGGCACTTTCCTTTGCTTAGTAGCATGGTCAATATCTTGCTTGCTTAACCCAGGTGCCCATGATTGACTCCTGGTGGAGCTGTGGATACCGCTGGCATTTATGTTACTGCTGCTGGATTCGTTATCTAGGGGCCCATTGATCTGTGTAGGTGCCAAACTGTCCTTGGTGAGAATGAACGGGTCTCTGAAAAGTGACCCCAAATGATCTGAGTCCTTCTGAGAAGATTTCTGTCACTGCTACAGGGAACAGTGGTTTCTCCTAGCTGACAGTGGAGTTTTAAAATTTACATTTGGAGTGACTTCTGCTATTTCAGGAGATGTCAAAAAGGCACACCTTGCAGAAGACTATAAAATAAAAAAAGGAAACCAATTTCTCTGTCATCTCAGAAGGCACCCTTGCTACCTACTTCAGTGTTGCATCTCCATCTGTGGCCAAACTGCAGAGCAAGTTGAGGAAGAAACAAACCATCGAGAAAACACGCAGCCAGACGCACACCAGGAGGAAAAATCCAATACTTCCTGGTTCCTGCAGGTGAGCAGCTGAAGCCCCAGCACATTCAATTCAATTATGGTCAAAGGAGCATTTGATAGTCCTTGCTGAGTGAATATACTGTCCCCCAGGGGAAGAGGCTGCCTGTCACTTAGTGAACAGGGTCAGAAGAAAGTGTCTGTGCTGTATGCACACCTCCCTGGATGTGCATGGTCTTTTCTACAAAGCAGGGAGATTGTCCACAGCACTTGGTAAATAGTTCAGCTAAGTGCAGGGGCACAGAGGTTTGATAAAGCAGTTTGCTGCCCCAGATAGTTCCTCTGGGTGGGATTTGGCAGCTCTAATCGAGGCTGAGAGTAAGGTTTGAATTCATTCATCTGACAATAGAAACCTGAGCCAAAGCTAACATAGAGTTTTATGCTCATTTACAGACCTCTACAGACTAAAGGGTTCATAAAGGAGTTCACTGATACCTTGTTGACAATGGTGATGAAATACCCTGACTTGTCATCCTGGGAGATTTCAACACACACATCGACAAGACTGCAGATACAAAGTCCCACAAACTCACCTCCTGGCTTTCCTCCCGGACACTCTCCTGGTATTTCTACACTGACATTTACAGTCAGACTTGAAGGGTCTCCTTTGCTGGGTCTGAGCAGTGTGTGTCACCCCACCAGCAAATTTCAGCCGGCTGCACACAGCAGAAAGCTGGGCTTGATGAAGAACCCGCTCACAGGCAGTGCCAGGAGGAGGCTGGCAGCCAGGACCATGGGGTGTGACCACGCTGAGATCCTCTGCTTAATGCCTGCAGAGAATGGGATGGTCACAAGCAACCATGGAGCTGAGCTCCTGCAGATCTCTGAGTTTTGCTACTCTTGGTGGCCACAGTGTGTATCTTTATATGGCCTAAGCGTAAGGATGACCTTAAGGTCACTTCTCACTATCAGTGTTGATCATCATCTCTGATTCAATCCATGTGCTCTTTGATGGGCTGCGGACTGAACATCAATAATGTGGACCATCCCTAGGGGCTATCTTCAGCCTGAGGCAAGCAAAACTTTTGGTTCTCACAAGTTCTTTGGTTCTCGTGGTCTTGCTGCTGCCAAACATTTCTCCTTGCTGCTCCTTCACACGTCTGCGTGGTAACTCCAGCAGGTAGTACCAATGGCTGGGAAGGACCAGAACAAGCTACACGAAGCAGGATATCAGAGGAGGTACCAAGCTGATGCAGAGGAGTAGCAGCATGAAGGATAGTCCAGGCATGTTAGTTTCAGCAGGACTTGGAGGGGATGCTCTGGCAGCTTGCCTGCCTCAGGGCACTGCTGTAACCACTTCACTTTGTCGAGGTGAAGCATTGGCATGCATAGTCCCTGGTCAGAGGTCTTCCATTCAGCAAGGAAGACCTCTAGCTCTGATGTGGCTTTTATCAGATCCTCTCCAAGCAGCCTCCTGGAGGAGAGCAGCACCACCCCTGCAGGTGGAGGCGGTGAAGACCTGGGAAGGTCCTCCTGCTCTGCATAAGTCCTATGAAGTCCTATTTTATTCAGACTTTTCATTCCCTCTGGAGTCCTGGGACCTTGGGGTTGTCCCCCTGCTAGGCTGGAGAGGAGGGGAATGGAGAGGGAAGCCAGGGGCAGAAACCAGGGTGGCAGCACTGGAAAAAACACTTGTCATGATGACTCTGACTCTGTCTTAGGTGATGTGGCATGAGAGGCCGAGATGTCTTCAGCAGCAACAGCAAAACAGCAAAATGTTCCTCATCCTCCAGCAGGGTGATCTCCAGCAGAGGTGGTTACAAGGAGAAGCCAAGGACTCCAAAGGTTCACTAATGCCCAGCTGGATGTTCAACCAAGAGGGGGTGAAGAGAGGCAGAGGTTCGTTACCTTTTAACATGTATTTTCTTAATTTCCAAACCACTTACAACCGTTGGGAGATATTTCTTGGCAGAAAACTGAATTAAGCTCCTACCCACATAAACTCTTACAGATAAATTTGAGATTAAATCAAAACACTTAAGTATAGATATTCTTTCTTTCTTTCTTTCTTTCCTTCTTTCTTTCTCTTTCTCTTTCTTTCTTTCTTTCTTTCTTTCTTTCTTTCTTTCTTTCTTTCTTTCTTTCTTTCTTTCTTTCTTTCTTTCTTTCTTTCTTTCTTTCTTTCTTTCTTTCTTTCTTTCTTTCTTTCTTTCTTTCTTTCTTTCTTTCTTTCTTTTTTTCTTTCTTTCTTTCTTTCTTTTCTTTTTCTTTCTTTCTTTCTTTCTTTCTTTCTTTCTTTCTTTCTTTCTTTCTTTCTTTCTTTCTTTCTTTCTTTCTTTCTTTCTTTCTTTCTTTCTTTCTTTCTTTCTTTCTTTCTTTCTTTCTTTCTTTCTTTCTTTCTTTCTTTCTTTCTTTCTTTCTTTCTTTCTTTCTCTCTCTCTCTTCTCTCTTTCTCTCTTCCCCCTCCCTCTTCCTCTCTTCTTCTCTTTCTCTCTCTCTCTTTCTCTCTCTCTCTTTCCTTCTCTCATTCTTTTCCCTCTCCTCCCCCATGATTTGATCAGGAGGTAGTGCGCAGGACTTCCTCATTTTAACTTTAGTTCTTTTTTATTTATCTTTTTCCTGACTGTTTTGGTTTCCTAGCGAACAGCCACGGATACTTTATGCTGCCCTGCTACTGAAGGAGTAACTGCAGACGACCAGACCTAGTTGCTGAAACCATGATGAGGAAAAAGTCCCTTTGCTTCCTGTTGACAGAGATAGCTTGTTGCTAGTCAATTAGGCCTTTGACATGCTTGTCAGAATAAAGCTGTTAACTTAAATGGAGATGCACATTTTTTTAATTACTTGCTGGAAAACATTTAGCCATCATCCCCCAAATCAGTGAATCTTGTCTCACAGGTGCAGTTACCAAGAGCTTTTTTTACTGTTTTTATTTTCATCCAAGCATAACAGAACTTGACTCTAGATCACATACCTTCTGTTACTGAAATCTGAGTAATGCATTAAGTAATGGACGAATCTGTCTGGATTGACTAATGTGGTTACAGGAGTTTATTCCGATTTGAGATGCATGAGTCTGGGATGAGAAGAGTCCATTTTAATAAAGTACAGATAGATACCTCCTGGGGACCCTGGAGAGAAAAGGGGTGGTGAGGTACCCACACTCCCCACCTGCACGTGCCACACACCCACCCTGTCTTTTCTCTCTCTCTTTTTTTCTTTTTTTTCTTTTTTGTCATTTTTCCTGGAGCGCTGCCTAAAGGAATGAATTAAGCCTGTTAGGGCCTGGTTTGGTGTTGTGATGTTTATGGCCCCAATAACGTGATGATTGTTTTATGATGTTTGTGTTTTGGCATCAGCGATGCCATGATGTTTGCACTGCGATGTTGTCATCCGAGGAGGGCAGGGCCATGGCTGCATTACATATATACATCCCATACGTGGTATAAAACACACATATAAATCATACAAATGCTGCGTGCTTGGGCTGTGCGTTCAGGGGCCCTCATCCTGCAAACAAGTGCTCGTGAGGAACAAGCATGTAGTCACAAGGACAGGCGTGAAACAGCTAAGGGTGGCTTGCAAGCCCGACAATGCTGGCTGGACCAATGTGATTTAGAAAGGGCCTGCACTGGCCCAAAAGTGTGTAGCTTTTGCCTGCATCTTCAGAAAACTCTCCTAGGCAAGGTGGAGGGTGGCCCTGAGGCCAGGGCTCATGCCCTGGACATGGTGACATGCCCATGTGGGTGTGGAGGTGGGCACCGAAATGGCTCCAGAGTAGTGCATTATTGCTCTGATGCTTAAAACCCCGAGAAACAAGGCATCCTTCACAGCTTGAAGGATGCAGCCCTAGCACAGGCTCCTGCTGGTTCCCATCCCAGGGGCTGCTGGAGCCGGAGCAGAGTGACAGGAGACGGAGAGACCGCGGGAAGCAGCAGTGCAGCCCAAGGGAAATAAGACACTGCATTTCATCTGAGGAAAAGAGTTTCTCAGGAAATACCCTGACTACTTGGTGCTCACAGATATGTAAACCACAATTTTTAATTTTTTTTTGGAGTAATTTTCCTCCCACTTCCCCACTAGGCCATTGGACAAGATACTGGTTCCCTGCTTATCTTGTGGGCCTTTGAGTCAAACACTACCCAAACATTTCTGCAACAGTGACCACATGTGAGAACTGTGCATTTCATGGTTCTCTCTTTTTTTTTTTTTTTTTTTTTTTCTATTGTTATCAAACTTTCGTAACTGGTTTCTATTTTGGTAACCAACGTGTAATCTGTAAATGCCAGACCTCTGGTCCCATCCACAGGGCAGATCTAAATGTCCTTCTTGAGCTAAGCTGTGTTTTTTGCTTGATCTGTCAGCACTCTTACCGCATATGCTACAACAAACCAAGTGCCTTTGTTCTCCTAAAGCAATACTGCCCCAGGCTATCCTTCCAGTAGACATTAGTTCTTTTGTTTGGATAAAAGGGTGTCATCACTCATTCACTATGAGAATATGATTCAGCCCTGTCTCTTCACAGTCACAGCCCCGTCTTCATAAATACTTGGTTTTACAGCATATTGTATCTGCATTCAAATGGCTGACATCAGTGGGCCAAATTCTGCCCTGACATGAATCTGCTTCAGTCCTGTTCATGTCGGAAGATTTGTGGGGAGTCTAAACCAGATGAAAGTATGATCTGTATCCAGTCCTATTTCAATGCATGCTTTCTCTGAAGATAATGAGACGTAAGAGTGCCAGCCACTGTATGGAACTACTCTCACATCAAGAACAAACAATAAAAATAGTTAAGTAAACTCATTTTCCATCAAGTCTTTCTGTTATCACGGGATCACACGTGCCTTTGCGAATTTAACACGCCACAAAGAACTTTGTAAGCAAGAAATGGGGTGGTTTCATGCTTCCCTGATGACCACGAAGACTGAATTTGAGACCTCTGCAGAGAAAACCATGTGTCTTTCAGACAAAATCCCAGCTCTATTATCTCAAATCCATCAAGACAGAAAGACTACAACAAATCAGACCTGTACATTTTCCCCAGCGTCTGGACCTGCACCGTGACACAGCAACATTCACAACAGCACATCCTCCTTCCTGCCCTGGTTTCCACACAAAGAAACCTGATGGTATTGTCCTGGTGGCAATGATGGTGTGTCCCAGCCAACTCCTACTCCAGGGCCAGGCTGCTGTGGCATGCGTGTCACTTGCTGTCTGATCAGGCCTGTTCATGATCATTGTAGATGAGCCGGCAAAGGAGAAATTGAGAGTTTTTTGATGCATGTGTTATATTTATATTACTGGGATTTGAAGGAATGTATTAAAAACTTTTAACAGTCTTCCCTGAAAGTATCTTCCATCTGAAATGGCAGGGATCTAAGCTGCAGACTGTTGAAGTAAAAGTGTCTTTTTTTGACTGCTTTCCTTGAACTTTGGGTTCATTCTTACCAAGGAAGCTCCTTAGTGTGGCTGTTATTTGGCTTCAGGTAGGTAGTCAAAATTTTGTGTGCTCACCTGAATTTAGTGGAAGTGCACATCTAAAACTTTCCTATTACTTGTTAAGTCATCCCTTCTCTACTGTAATAAGACTGCAATTTCTCCTCTTCTGTATATGGGCAGGGATATCACTGAAAAGCAGTGAATAATAGTAATTAGTCAGCATCTGCTAGGGCCTCTTGGTCTTCTGAAATGTCAGATTTGTTAGGAGTGTTATTAGAAGTGTTATGTCTGTAAGGCACGGACTGGTGGATGCAATGGCCTCTCTCTGCCCTTAGGTTTCATCACTCTCTGATTTTCCAAAGTCCCTTTAGTGTACAGCTGTGTCCCAAACTGGATCTCCGCCAGCTCAAGGGAGCAGCAGAGTTGCAGGAAGACTTCTAAAATGTATAAAAATACTTTGACTGCAGTAATTTAACTTGATGCTGGGTTTATTTTAATGATAGTGAGGGTGTGATGTAAACCTCCATAGTTCTTCTTTTTTATTTTTTATTTTATTTTTTGGAAAAAGACTCCTAAATTTTTCTGCAATAGAACTAAAAGATATGGAGAGATACAGGATACGAGTGACTCTAAGATAATTCCTCACAACATCTGTTAACACTGAGGCGAGCTAATGTTACTTTATTTCATGAACTAAGGAAGTGGAAAAGAGCCTTAAGGAAAACACATTAGGATAAGCTTAAGGAAGAACGTAGAGCATATGGTGGCACATGGGTAAGGAGGCCTGGGTTACTTTGGCTAATAACTCACCCAACACATTTCTCTTCTAATCTATTAATTTCCATATTTACCTTAAATTGCTTTACACAAGAATTTCCTAGACCTAGCTGTGGCTTTCCAGTGTATTAGAAGGTTTCTGTTTGGTGTGGAAGGATTTGTGATCAGACAAACATTTCATGGGCCTGTGGGTAATGTGTTAGGGAGCCTTCCTGACGTCAAAATTTATTTTAAGCAAAGCTTGTCCTAACAGTCAGAAAAGCCTCTAAAAGCTCATCAGTTGAGCCTTGAAAGCTTTTTAGAGGCTAGTCCAATGTCCACTGAAGCCAGCGGAAAGGCTCCCGGTGATTTCAGGATATATTTTATTGGGATACTTGAGTGAGGAGTTGGCTAAAGTGAGCATCTGCTTTGAAGATGTTAACATTCATGGGACTGCACAACGTCCGTAAATGATGTGTTCTAGTACCAACTCAGTTTATTTTATTAAATAAGAGTATTTTTCATAAATCTGCTGACAACTTTACCATGGCAAACACAGTTTTCAGTTCTGAGCTGGGCTTGGGAGGCAATCAGTTTGTTGTTAATTAATCTGATTGAAAAATTAATGGGGCACATAACTGGTTGAATGGTGTTGAAAGACTTTATGGTTCTGTCTGTTCATTGCTGAATGATGCAAATGCATTGGATACCTTATGGGAAAATGATGGCAAAAACTGTGAAGTTATTCAGCAATTACGGTGTTTTTTTTTTTTTCTTTTTTTCTTTTTTTTTTCCCCAGTGTGAGAGGTTTCTGGGACCGACAGATAGTGCTGTAACGAATCCTAACCCTTGCTTTCCAGGAAGGGTGATGAGACTTTGTGGGGATTCTTGCTTGTAAGTATCATCATAAAAATAGGACCTGCAAGGCTTTCTTTATGATTCACCACAACAAAAGACCTTTTGTTTCGAAAGCCAGACAAGACTGGTAATGGACTGCATACTTGACTAACACGTCATGTACAAACCCAACCACTTAAAATCATGGAAAATTCAGGACATCATAAATCTTACACCAACTGCATCATTTTATTTATTCAATTTTTTTTTTTCAGATATTTAAAATAAATAAAATATGTTCCTACATAGGCTCTAAGCACTCTGCCAACTTACAACTGCAAAACCAAAATGCAATATAATTGACTCACTCCTTCTAACAAACTGAAGTAAATAAACACTGGCGCCCCATTCATCAGCCAGTCCTCTTAAGGATCCTCAAAGAGCTGCTCCAACACATGGGTCTTGTAGCATGTCCTAAAAGTCAATAAATACAGATGGTTTCAGACTGCAGGAAGGGATTTATGAAGCCTAGGAAGCTTTTGGGGAGTATCTTGCTGGCTACATAATCCAGTCATTGGTGCTTCTAGTGTCTGCATCTCTGAGACATGCATCACAGAGTATTTGTCTTAGGAAGGATCTTCCCTGGAGGCTCTGAGCTTCCTAGGCCAAAACCATCATATTCAAATCAGTCAGTCCCCTCAAAAATAGCTGAAGTGGATCCCAGAGCAGAGATGCACTTACCAGGTGAGTGATTGCCTTTGCTCCACAACCTGCTTCCAATTAAACTGTAATGTAGTCCCATGTAAAGGGTATGCTTCAAGACTAAGCCAGAAATGACAAAAACACAGATGATGGGTGCAAGTTACCCATCTGAAAGTAAGAACTGTGGCCCCTTAGGTAGGCATATGTAATAAAATCTCTTAGACCCACTGCCAAGAGTGAATGTAGTCCAGTTGCAGGGAGAAGACCTTATATGAAAGAGGGTCTCTGTATGAAGGGTGTGCTGGAGGCTCAACAGAGGATGGCACCAGATAGCAGAGACAAGCACAGACCTTAAATGGCTCGTAAAAGCTGAGGAGGTCTTGTACTACCAGGCTTGTTAAGCTTTGTTACCCTGCATTCCAAGAAAAAGACACTGTGATGACAGTCCCCAATGAGTCATGTGGTCTCCCAGGAGATTATTTTGATCCCTAAAGCAGAGAGAGACAACCTGAAGAGCGTGGCAGGGAAGTGAAATGCAGGTGAGTGGTGTAAGCTGTCTGTCTTTGAAGGCAGAAGGAGGTTTTTGAGCATGTTTGTCTACCTTCTATGAGAACTATGCAAAGTCTGTGTGTTTTTCACTCAATGGAAAGAGAAACAACTTCTCAACGGGGGGGTTGGCTTGAATAGACAGGAGGATATTGAGGTAATAATAAAGAAGAAGTTTAAAAAAGAGACCAACGTACTTTCACTTAGTAAAAATCAGACTCTACAGCAAGTAAAGAACAAAAGTTGTCCAAGGACATGAGGCCAACAATTTCTGTCATTACTGACTCATCAGTGCTGGGTAACTGGTCATATATTTCTTGTAACTCTGCCAAAATTGGATGAGATGGTTTGCACAAGTGGAATAGTAATTGGTTGGTAATAATTAGACAAATATGCACAGAGTGTTGTTTTTTTAATCATGACTTAACTAAATCATCATTTTGGGATTGTATGAAATATTTCTCCTTCTAGGTGTGAATAATGAAAAACTAAGATACAACTTTGACAAAAAAAAATCACTACAGTCTAGGAGTATTTAAAACTATTTTTTTTGAAGCAGAATACAACTGGAAAGCAAAGGCTAGATTTATTAGGAGGGTATTGTTGAAAGGGTCGTTGTTCAGGGGTTAGGATGCTCACTCAGGACAGCAAGGGTTAAAACTTCCTTTCTGCCAAATGTGGAGCAGGGACTTAAGTCCATCCTCCCCTAACTGCTCTGCAGAGCTTTTATTTCTTCTGTGAGTATTTCAAATGCACTGAAGTTCAGCAAAAAACTGATCTCATTATGACAGATAGAGAGAAATTGATTACAGAACTGAAGCAAACGGCTGCTTATGTGCACAAGATCATGTCTTGATTATATTTGTGTGCAAAAGAAGTAAAATACAAACCAGTAATATACATTCTTGGTTCTTTAAAAAGGCCAGTTTTGTAAATCTGAAAACAATTATAAGCCAAATCTACTGGGAGAATTTAAACAGAAAAATGTGAATGATAATTGCAAACTGTTTAAAAACATTTTTACTAAAAAGCCATACTTGTTATAAAAAAAACAACAACACAGCTTAAGTGAAAGCTGGTCTATTAAATAAAAACCCACATGTAGCAACTGAATGAAAGAGCGAGGCAACAGAAATTAATCTAAATCAGAAGATAGGAATGGTAATAAATTCATAAAGGAAGCAAAAGAAATATAAGAAGAGTTTTTCGATGTATGCTGGGGTGGAAAACCTATCAGGGATGTTCCTCTCAATAGACAGAAGTGGTTGAATTATTTATACTAACAAAGAAAAGACAGGAATAGCTTTCTGCTTTGCTTGGAAAAAACAAGTGAAAATTAATAATCTCTCAATAGTGATGATGTATTTTCCATTGTGACAATAATTCAGAAAAACATTTAAATATCAGCAATTATAGTAGATATGTTAAATGAGAGGATTGAACAACTCCTGTCCAGAAGTTTGAAAAGAACAGGTCAAGAAACTCCTTTGACTGTAAATAATGGTGTTCTAGAAGACAATGAGCACAAGAAAAGTTTGATAAACAAATAATGTTGTTTTGTTATTTATAAGACATGTATGGGATCAGAGCATTAATCCTATGCATTTCCACTTGATTTACTCTGGTTTTGGAGAAATCATAGTTGATGTTGGACCCTGCTAATAACTCCATGGGAGAGATTATCATAATAAAAATTTTAATAAGTGTTTATGAAACTAGCTTGATATCTTTTTAAAACAAAATTATCATTACGATCAACACAGCTAACTGTATTTGATGTAAGGTACTTGGATTTCTGTATGGCATTTAGCTTGGTGCACAATGAAATTTTGATTAAGAAAACAAATATTTCATTAATTATAAATCTCAATTATGCAGATATGAAATCAGCATGTCACACTGAAAGCAGATTCAATGCTGGCATACTGAATGGTCTGAAAGAGCTGGTTGAAAGTGGTCATTTACTTGATGTTTCATGCAGGAGAAAATAAATTGGCAGAGTGATAAATAGAGGTATGGAGAGAACATCTGGATTGGTTGAGAAGATGGACGTAAACTAAAGGCTTTTTTTAATCTTTATTTTTATATATACATTGTTTTTTCAGTAGTATTTCTGTAAGATCCCAGGAATCACCAGCCTTGCCTACATTAGCAAATGATTTGGCCAAACAGGACTGGAGTAGTAGGCTGAAGCATCTCACACTGGGGTCGCCTCGACACTGCACCAAATGGGGGGTGTTAAGGAGGATGTGACCACTGAATCTATGAAGACGGAGGGAATGGGGATGGTGTGTGAGTCAGGCAGGAGCTGTCAGGGGAGGATGTCCCCCAGAGGACCAGTTCTGAGACTGCTAAATAGGAAATGGGAGGCTACGTACGCCTTTGGCATTGCCGTGACCGCTCCTGGGTTGTTCTTCGTGCTGATTTCCACAGCTGAAGAAGGATGTTGGATAGATTGGAGAGGGTTCAGAGAGAAGAGGCATGGGAATGATGAAAGCTCTGGAAAACACGTCTTACTGTGGTAGACCCGAGGAGCTCACTCTGTTTATCTTGCAAGAAGAATATTAAGGGGTGACTTGATCACAATCTATAAATATCTACGTAGGGAACAGAAACTTGATCACAGCTTGCTCTTTGCTCTGGCAGACAAAGGACACGATAAGATCCAACCGCCGGATGTTGAAACTGGGCAACCTCGGAGGAGAAGAAAGCAATGTATTTTTAAACAAGAAGACAATTAATCACTGGGACTGCTTACTAAAGGTTGTGGTACATTTCCTATCCTGCGCCATCTTTGAACATAGGTCGATGTTCTTTATTAAAGACATGCTCTAAATTACTGCTTAACAACCTTCCCTTCTCCTTCCCTGCCACATGATTACTGAACCCCTTCAGAAAAAAAAGAAACACACAGATGGCCTGGTAGAGTGCTTACACAATGGCTTTCATTTGCAATCAGCTCAAAATTAGGATAAACTCTGAATGTTTGTTTATTCTCTTTATTTCCCCCAATTTTATTCACTCGTTTGCACATGATGAAATGCACTCGCACACAGGGGCACACACACAGGTATATCTGCCACTGTAGAGCTACAGATATAATGACTGAAACAAAATTCAGAGTCAATTGATTTGCTAGATTTCAAACGTGTTTTGTTCCCATCTGAAAATGTACAGGTTCCACTAGTAGTAATGTAATAAAAAGTTTCATATCAGTTTTTAAAAAATCTGGCTTGAGTTGAAGTCACCCAAAATGAAACACTTGGTTCAAATTTTTCTCATAGGATTTTTGTGTGTAGCAAAATCAAAATCTTCCTGTGGAAAAATTCAGTTTTGGAGGAAGTGCATTCCCATTAGAAAATATCCACCCCAGGCAACTCCAGTAACGATGGCCTTCACAGACAGAGGGAGAGAGGGAGTGGATTTCTTAACACTCTCTCAGGCAACAGAGAGAGAGAACCGAGGTTCTCCCTTCCCTTTGCAGTCCCTTCCCTTTTAGCAGTCTAGTTTCCTGCCACTTCTTAAGCACAAAACCCATATGCATATGCATTTATTGCTTGGGCATCAAACTGATAATATATTAAAAGGATTATGATTTACTGCTGTAATTATTGGCCTCCCAACTTTCACCCACAATTACTGTGTGCATATATCTTCTGGCTTGCAAAATCCCCACTTGCCCATATAAACGATATGATTGCATTACTCCGTACTTTCTTTGCTGCCCTAACTGCTCATTAGAGCAAACACCTCAAAGTGTGCATGTAAATATGTCGGGTCTGCTTGGGCTATCTGGCTCACTCCCTCTCTTTCTCTCTCTTTGTTGTTTTTCCCTCTCTCCCCTTGCCATCACCCCACTTTTTTCCTGCTATTGTATATCACACTGTATTTTTCCTCCCATTTTTCCAAGTGTCCAAATGTTCCTGTCTGATTTATTTATGTCTGACACTATTTCAGAGTGCCCAGTTCATTTCCTCTGGGACCATTCTGCTTTTATCTCTTTTCATTTGCATGCTCGTTTCCTCCCTCTCTGCTCCCCTACTCAGCTTCTCCAGTTCATTTTCCTCCCCCTTGCCCTGAAGTTCTTTGCTCTGATGCTATTTTTTCCTCCCTTAGTCAGATCTTTTTCTTCTCTACCTCTCACCGTCTTCTGCTTTTCCTCCGTCCTTTATGTTTCTCCTTCCTTTACGTCCCTCCTTCCTGTATGACCCTGTATGATTCAGGGGGATCACTTCGCACACCTTAACCCTTCTCTGCAAAGCAGCTTCCCCCTGCAGTCCTGCACTTCTCCCTGCCCCTTTTCCTCCTCTCTGCTCTTCCTTTTCTTACCTTATTTTTTTCTTCTTCTTTTTCTGTGCCTTCTGCCTTTGCCTGTTCCCAGACTTATCTAAGGTCTTTTGCTTCACAGGGATATGCTCTGCTCCTCTGGCTGTCACTGTGCTGTCCCAAGTCTCCCCCTAGCTTGGTCCCAAGTGTCCTTTGCACAAAACAGTAGTGTTAAGGAAAGGAAATCAGAGGATGCTATTGCTGGACACATCCCGGGGTCCAGCCAGTGCTAATAGGCAAGCGAAAGCCCCCTGAGGGCCACTCACTTCCCTCCTGTAAATCCGCACGTGGTCTGAAGGGATATTTTATGAGGTGCCTCTGTGTACTTGATCCCTCATATTTTTTACGTGCTGTGACGCCTGAGGCTGTCCTTTGCAGCTCCTGCAGTAAAGCAGGGCCTCAGGATCTGCAGCATCCGTGGGACACCGCAGGTAGCGAGTTTGGCTTTCATAAAAGTCGCAGGTGTTTTCATCAGGGAGCTGCCATGCCGTCTGCCTCTGTCCTGCCTGGAGCACCACTGCCCAGAGCCCAAAGCCCAGGCAGGAGATGGGTGAGGTTGGCCTGGCAGAGCTTCGTCTGTTTGTCTTTCCAGCATTTAGGTGCTGCAGCTCTTGGTGAGTTTCTGTCCTCTGCTGGCACGGGAGAGTGCCTGTCACAGGTCCTTTGTCCCCTCTCTTGTCCTCAGCCAAGGTGATCCCACCAGTGAAAGGCAAGAAATAAACTTGGAGAGCAACAGGCCTTAGAGCAGAATGACTTAAAAAAGGGGGCAGAAAATAAATTAATGGGAAGACCAGCCACTGTACCCCTCCACAGACACTCACTCCCACAACCTGGTGCCCACAGAGCATCTCCTCTGCCAGGTGGAAAAGCATCCTCACATAAGGAGGATTTGGCCCATGAGGCCCTTGCCTTTCCTATGCGTGAAATGATAGAGGGGTTTTTGGGTCCCTTCTTTACGTCCTGGGATGTACAACTGCTCTGTGAAAACCAGCATCTATTTAAGCCCCATAAATACCACCAGAATGATTGCTCTGGATCCCACTGAAACAACCTACTGCATAGGTCTCTGGAAAGAGATGTTGAATAGTTACTCTAAATAAATAAAAAGGAACGTGACATGCTCCCAAATCTCTGCTTCAAAAAGCTTGAACGTGGAGTATGTAGTCTGTAGGATTTTTATAAAATAAAAATGATGATGTCCCCAGCCCCCCTCCCCTTCCCCAGTCTGATGATGTTACAAAAAAAAAAGAATGAACTGGCTACAGATAGAATTTTTAGTCACTGTCCTATCAACTAGTGATTATCAGATTGTCTGCCTGTAATGGCATACCCAGTCATACGTTTTCCCCATCAGACCCAAAATAAATGAAAGGAGGAAATGAAGGAGTGTAAGAGTCCAGCACTTCATTCTTCATACTTCAAGAGCTGCAGCAACAAATGCTAAGGAAAAATTCCCAAGTGAGAAATGATACCAGTTCAAGGTCACATAAGTTGATGTGTGGAAGTACATTATAAGAAAACTAGAAGGCTATTTTTGGGACTGTCATTGTTTACTGAATGCTTGGAAAGATTGTTTTGATGTTCTGTGCCTGGGCTCTGGGTTAGCAGTTAAACCAAAGATTCTAAATCAAAGGGCTGGGAACCGGGTGATTCTGTACTCTGCTTCTAAGGAACAGGGGATAAATTGATCCTTCTTTTCCAAACTTTGGAAGTTCTTATTTTCACATTCAGGACCATCAATGTTATATGTTCGTAACGGCACTGCAGAAAAAAAGCTAACTTGTTAGTGTGATGAATGTTTCGTGGGGAAGTACAATGCTTATGGTGCTGCAGTCCCTTACTGAAAACAACAGGGAGCCACATTATCTGAGAAGAAAGTGTGTATGAGGGGCTGGACCTTGGAGAAATTCAGTACTTTGTGGAGCTCCCACATGTAGCATTGAACAAAAGGTGCTGCCATCCTCCTCCAGCAGCATGGGGTATGGGGCTTTACCAGGTCCCCCCTTTCTGTTGGGGCTGCCCCCTATGAATCAGGCCTCATGGGGACCAGGGGGAGATGCAAATGATGGACTATGTGCCCAAATCTCAGCAGAATGCAGACTCATTTTGAGCACAGCTGGTGCTAAGCTGAGCTCTGCCCGAAGCTGACCTGGAGGTCAGGTCATGCAGGGAGAGGGACCTCATCTTCCACCTTCCTGCAGGACCTGAGGGCAGGTTGTGGTTTCTCCAGGAGGGGCCTTTCCTCCACGGTGGGCCCGACCAAGCCTTCCCAACAAGAGCATTATTGACGGTGGATGTTTTTTTGCCGGCCGTTTCGGATTTACCAAACAAACGAAGGGCTTGTGTGAAACATCCCCCGTGAGGCCTAAATAGTAACATTTGCGCTGCCCCACCCTGGCCGTGTTTAGGCCTCGCAGATGGCGAGCGCTTCCGCCTGGGGACTGGCCACCGCGTGGGCTGGGGCCTGGGGCTGCCTCTCCATCCCCTTCTTATGTGAGCAATCATCGTGCCAGGCACTGCCAGTGCTTCCTGAGCACAGCTGAAGCAGGCTCTGTAAAACAGGTCTAATTTTAGAGCAGCCCAGGATGAGCATGGACTGAGACCAGAGTCGGGAAATTTGGAGTTTGTGTTGTTTCCTCAGCTGCCTCTGAAGTGCTCCCGTGGATGCTGGGGAGAGTTTTTTCCCAGCTAGGCGAGTCCTCGCCTCGGCTCATCTCACACAAAAACCTGGTGACATCAGCCTCTTTTTATTTTTAATTTGTTTACATGGCTTTAAAGCAGGAGGCTGCTGTTTTCCTACAGCTCATCAAAAAGGGAGAATGTGTTTGTTAAAATCCGTAAGGAAATGTATTCAAATATTTGAATAATATGACATTAAAATGTGAGACAGCACTTCCAGTGTGATACGTCTTGGGCTTCCTGGGGCACTGTGGGATGCACATGTGTACATGTGTGGAGGGAGCAGGGATATCTGAGCCCTGCCTTTTTACATGGGGGAAAGATTTACTGAACTGGGTTTTCTGACGTCTTCTTGCCATCAGTCAGTTTAACGGTGCTGTGCGCTGCACAGCTTTTAATGTTTTGCTATTTGGCTGGAGGAAAACCTGCAGCCAGGCCGGTGCCTGCTCAAACACCATATATTTTGAAACCATAATCATCCCCTGCTGTATCGCTGGCAGCAGATCTTGAACGCTTTGTCATATGAAAGGATAGCTGGTAGCACCACGAGTGTTGGAGCCGTTCAGTTGGCACACCGGGAGATGTTGCACAAGGAAAGATACTCCTTGCACAAGGGGTTTTCTCGTAAGCAGACTTGGTGGGCAGACCCAAACGAAATGTTTGACTGTAGAGAAGAAAAAGTCACACCTCCTTTGTGTTCAGAAGGTGGTTGTCGATTGATGGAGTCTGGTATTGCTGATCATAGCAAGGTCTAGTTTGTGACTGAAAAAGGTTTTCCCATGCTGTGGATGGATTGGCTTGAGCAAGAAAGCAAGAAAAAGGCTGCTGGAGCAGGCTTGGTCATGTCCCTGGAACCAGTGATGATGTCTGGGTTCAAGGAAGCTTGGCCTCAAACCACAGAGCAATTATAGGTTACTTCCATGAAATGTTTGATTACACTGAAGCTGAATTACGGATGGACAAGGGAACATACATGTAATGTTAACCATTCCTGTTCTCCATCCCTGAAGACGGAGGGTTCCTAGCATTTTCTGCACTGTTGCTGCCTGGATTTTTAAATGTTATGGCTGGAGGGATTTTTGTTATTATCGCTTGCGTCACAGCCTGTGGGATTGAATCACCAGCTAGAACAGATAGGGAGATAGCCCATCTTTAAATACTGCAACAGGCAGGGAGTCTGTCCCATTCCTAGATAAATAGTTGTGGTGTTTAATTCCCTCCCTTTTTAAAATCTTGGCATTTATCTAGTTTCGATTAATCTAGTGTCGGATTCCACCTACTGCATGTCGCGTCTCTGTCTGCTAATTCAGAGGTCCCCCTGGTATCAGAAACATAATACAGCTACTTGTAAGCTAAGAGTGAACAAAATTGGGAATTTTCACACAGTGGGCAGATACAACTTGTCAGCATTTGTTTTCTCTCCAAAATATACCAAAAAAATAAAAAAAGCCAAAAAATCAAACAAAACCCCCCTGCCTTAAAAAAAAGGGAAACAAACAATCAAATCTAAGCAAAACTATCATTTTCCTTAATGTAGGACCCTTGCTGCTTGAATTTCCTGAACTGATTGACCAGGGCTTTCGAGTCAATTCAATACTCAAAAATAAAAATAAATAAATAAAAAAAATCCCATAATGCTGTGTTGCTCTTGGGAATTAGAGCCTGAACACTATCCTTATTCAACTTAGGCAGAGGCTTGTTGGCTGGACTGCAGCTCCTCTAATGTTATATATAACTGAATCAAGTGACAAACTACCCCACAGCTGGCCTATAGGAGAAAACAGGTACCCAGGCTGCAGAGAAATGCATTTGCAAGAAGATGAAATGTAAAGTATCCTTGAACAGAACAAATTGAGATGGAGTGATTTAAAGTGAAATATTTCATTTTGTTTGTCCTGAAGGAAAATTAACATTATTTTTTCTTTACATAATTTTGTGTGGAAATTCCATTTTCTATTGTTGAGACAGAATACCCAGCCAGCTCTATTATAAACTGCAGACAAATCATCATTTATTCTTCTATTGGATAAATTAAGGGAACTGATTTATTTTATTTTATTTTATTTTTTTTAGTATTTCACTAACAGCTTTTGCCAATTGCAAGTATATTTGAAATTCTTTCTTGAACTCCTTCCAATTTATCAATAGTCATTTTAAAAATATGGACATCAGAGCCGGACCTTCTTTCTCATTGCTATTAATAGTAGAAGGAACAGAGAGCATCTGCCCTTCTGTCCTCATGTTTTATAGTCCCCTGCTTGCATATACCAGGATCACATCTCTCTTCGTCAGTGCATTGCGCGGGGAACTCCTGTGCAGCTCAGCAGGTTATCAGCCATGACCTTTAAATCCTTTTCTAAGTCTCTGTTTCTAAAATATAGTTTGCATCCTCTGTATACAAACTATATGAGATACTCAGAATTATGCTTAACTGTGCAATAAAATATGTAGTGTTTTTTTTTTCTAGTGAGCTCATGTTACCATACAAACCAGATTGCTTGTAGAACAGATCTGCTTTTCTCATTATTTACCACTCCATGATTTTTGTGTCATCTGCAGACTTTGCAAAGAATGGGTGTAGATTTTTATTCTGGATCACAGATAAACATATTAAATAACAAAAGCAAATCCAAATGGGCCTCCTGTAAAATATCCCCACTGTAAAGTCACTCTCCATTGAGTTACTCTGGAGACTCCTAAGTTTTTAGCCTGTTTAGTATGAGCTATGCTGTTTTTCACTAAGATCCATTTTCTGGAATGTTGTGCAGTGCTAAACGCAGACATTAGCAGGAATATACTAGACCAGAAGAAGACTATAAGATGGTTAAGCCTTGTATCTGCTATAAAATTTGGGGGTATAAAGTATTAAATTAGAACTCTGTAATGCTGTCTAATTTATACACCATTTTCCCCCAGTTGCAAAACAGCACTATTCCGTGTCATTAACAAAGACCTTGTCTTTTTTGTCTACCCTAGTTATTGTCTTTCTTACACTTATGGGAATTTTCTGATGTGTTTATAACCTTAGTGATATAACCTGGGAATACATACTTGGTTCTTTCATACTTTGGCTACTAAAGGCCTTACATAAAGTACATAATCTTTGCACCTATCAAAGCATTTTCATTGCATTTAAATTTTACTCTGGATGGCAGATTGCTTTTCTTAAGTAGGTAGAAGAAGCAGGTACGGAGAGTTCCCAGAATTTAAGTGCAGAAGTAGGAGCTTGATTTGGAGTCATTGTCCAGGGTTCCACAAGGTGCTGAGCATCTTCCACTCTTAGTGATTACTCTGGGACCTGCACTCAGCTACTTTCAAGAAGAATAGTGTAAAATTATCTCTCTATCACTATGTAAAGCCCATACATTATTAGTTACTGTGGAAATTCCTCTTAATCTTGTATGTGCATGCAGAAAGCACACGAGGGTAAAGACTCAGGCTGGAAGTACCTGAGGTTGGTTTTGTCATCCTGCCCTTTCATCTCACTCCTGAGGGTCCCAAAGGCTATGGGCAATGCAGGGAAATGAACATGCCCAGGTACCCAGAAAGCGCAAGAGATGACTGAGAGCAGCAGGATGATCTCTGATACACAACAGATCATATATGCAAAATTTCTACTGGAGAATAGTTCCTCTACTGGAAATTTTAAAATTGAAAGGAGTGGAAGGAGCTTGCTCTCTGGTCAGGGAAAAGAGAGGCTCTCTGCTTTGGAGAAGAGATGTAGCTTGAAGGAATATGGCGGGGGGAACCTCTTTCTCTGCAGTGTTGCCTTAGTCAGTTGTGGTGGATGCCCCATGTATAACAAGCCAATGCCATGTGTCTTACAAGCCCAAATGCACAGCCCTGAAACGGCCCAGAGTCATGGATCAAAAGCAACAGTGCTCATTGTTTGAACAAAGAGTTTGCTCAATGCTTCAAATACAGTCATGTGTGAATCCAGGGAAAGCAATGAAAGGGGCAGCATATGTTCAGGAGAATAATTTATTAGGATTAGTTTTCCTGTTTTTATTCCTTTATCCCAAATCTTTGGACTAGGGGGTTGTTAGCAATATTTTAGATGCTGGATTCAAAATAGGAGTTAAATTCACCCCTGTGTAGAGGCCCAGCCATAAGGTTTATATTACACCAAGGTGCCATCAAAGTCTGGTTTTGAAGGTTGCCCTGGTGCGTGGGCTTGGTGACGCTCATCCTCTGTGATCTGGTGATGCCTCAGATGGCTGCCTGCAGGCCCCTGGTTTCTTAACATGTCCCTATTTGCATAAGAAAAGACTTCCTATTTTAAAACCTTCCCTAACCTACAAATTAGTGCAGATGAATGGCCTCTTGTTGGAACTAGAGTGGTTCTCCTGGTTCCAACAATAGCACAGCCAATGCCAGATTTTAAACCCTCATAATGCATATAATTGTGTGATATTATACCAGAGGGGAAATTTGTTCTTTAGTCCAGCTGGTGATTAGCTTTACATTGAGGCACTGGGATTGGATACCCCTTGAAATTTTATCCTGGTTAACGTAACTACAGCTGGTATTTTGTGGTATAACAATTCAACCCTTGCTCCTGAGAGCAGTCCCGCTGGGCTAGACCTGGAAGTCCTCGCTAGGATTTGACTTGGGCAAAACTCTCACTACCTTCAGTTGAGATTTTGTCCCAATAAAGTCCAAGCTCCAGGAGATGATCTGCAAGCATTTCTTGGTTGAGCATTGTTTATTCAGATGAATAAAGATTACATGATCAGAAACAAAACTGGGCATAAATTATTGTCAGAAATGTAGGAACTGCTAAGTTGTATTTTATTAATTGCTCATCTACACTAGTATTCCAGCATTGCTGACAACAGCTAGAATACTTCTTCGGTTGTTACTCATCATTCAGTTTTCTGACTTTACCTGTTTGCTCTCTAGGATTACTTTAACCCAGTAATTAATGGATGGCTGATATACAGGACCGTACCTGTCCTGTATATTGTATGTCTCTTCCCTTCTGCATACCAATTCTCAGTGTGCATGGTCACACTCTTCCGCTCTTTCTCTATTCTGTATTTAAACCTTATAAACTAGAGGAAATTCAGTGCATTTACTTTAATGGAAATTTCAGAAAGAGGAATTGTCTGTTACAAAGAATTTTACAAGATATACAAGAATTTTACAGAATTACAAGAATGTCTGTTACAAAAAAAAATATGAAAATAAAAATCAAAAATGATTTTTTGAAAGTTAAATTGTAGCATTTCTGATGTTTTTTGTGTTTAGCCCATTTTGAAAAATATCTTTTTCCCATAAAAAAGTGACAGCCCAACATTGAACAAAAAAGCACACAAAAACCAATGCCAACTGAGAGGAAATTAGATTCTTTCTTAACTCTCATTCTGTCTGTTAAAGAAAAATACTTCTTAAAATTTAGTTTGAAAAATGAAAAATATTAATGACACTGATATTTTTCAAGTGAAAACAGGGTGGAAAGAGCGAACAGAACAGAAAAAAGATCTTCCCTAGGTAAACAGTTAAATCTGTTTACTATTGATATATTTATTTGAAAGATACATGATAGCAGTAAGCTTCAAAAGGCATTTTGGATCTTCAAACCAATATGACTTTTTTCACTTGTTGCATTTTGTTTCATTTTGAGTGTTTTTTTTTTTGTTTGTTTTTTTTTTTCTGGAAGAGTATGGTTGGAAACACGCATTTGGACTTCTACGCACACTGTATTTTATATATCTCTAACATATGTTTTCCTTTGTCCATTGTAAAATAAATGGTCCTGTTTATTCTTTTTTTACTTATATCTCCTGCAGAAATTCCCTCCCACGCTATTAATTCCTTGAATTATTTTCATTGCAGCATTTGGAACCTTTTAAATATCTTCCATGTCTTGTTAAATAGGATCAAAAAGGACTCCAGAGCTGCAGATGAGGGCACATCTTCAGTCTTCCCACAACATAATAGTCTATATTATGTTTCATTCTTTTTTTTTTTCTTTTTTTCAACAGTCTAGCATCTTTGTATAATGAGCTACCCAAAATAACACCTTCGTGCTGAAAATACAGGGTGTCAGGACTGCCAGACTGGTTGGGTCAGACCAAAAGTCACCGTAACCCAATAGTTGTTTAAACTGGCGTAAACAGTGGCTGGGTGGGAAGAGCAGAGAGCAGGGCAGGCTGGAGGGATGCTTCCCCCTCTGCCCTTTCAGCAGTCTGTCTCAGGTTGCAGCTAAGCCATCATTTTTATAGCCACTAATGGCCTATTCTCCTCTAATCTGTATAATCCCTTTTTGACCACTTTTATACCTTTGCCTTCCACAAACCTCTGCTGCAGTCGGTTATGGGACTTGGCCTGTGTTGCGTGAAAATCTGCATCTTCGCTTTCCTTGAGCTGGTTGCCTGATGGCTTCATGGGGTGCCCTGTAGCTCTGGTAACATCGTTCCCTACCTACCTCTGTTGCACCATTTAGGATTTTTTTTTTATTCTTCATCCTTTTCTCTTTACCATTTCCTCAAAGAGCTGGAAGGTTGATATAGTCCCAGGACCTGAAAGTTTGAAGAAAATCTCTAGCGAGGTAGGGAAAGAAAAAAAAAAAGAAGATAAATAAAACCGTGATGTACTGAATGTGTTATGATAGATGTGATTAAATTCTTGGGAGTAAAAACTAATTGGACTTAATTGTGAGGCCAGTTGCTCTAGTAGAAACATATGTAGAGTTTATATATTTGGCTGGTATACTCTGTGGAGGCTATGCTGGCCAATGGAAAGATATAAAGGAACTTGGCAGTGTAATGCAATTCATTGAACAAAATGTTTTGAATAAATCAATAGGCATTGGGATTCATGTCTAAGCACAGGGCTTTAGGGAAATCTTTTGGGGAAAGTTCTGATATTGAAGAGCATACCAGAATGTGGGGAAGAAAGAAAGGCTAAAAAGTTCCTTAGAAACAATTTTCAGGTTACTTCTGTCTTAAGAGAAGTTTCTTGCTTGGTTGTGCTGCTGATGAAAGAGCCATCTGCTTTACAAATGAATGGCATTACCCAAAAAGCAGAGGATGGTTTTGTATCACCGAATGTTATTTTCCATAGAGTTGACTCGTGCCCGCGTGGGTGCAGACCTGTGAGACAAGATCAGCACCCTGCTGCTTTTTCAGAACTGATATTGGTGCTGTTTGGCTTGTTAAGAAGGGTGAGATGTATTCAGCAGTTACATTTGTGCACAGACTCGTGAAGAAATTTTATATAGAGAGATGTGTATTTATTCATACAAAATGCCTGAGCAACTGGCAGCCTATGAGCTCTCTTCTGTCTCTCTAATGCCGGTCATTTGGTGGTGTATTGTAATTTTCAATCAAGTACTAACTTCTCTCCACAGCCCAAATTCTTCATCATTTACTAAACATTAATTGCCAGCTCTCTGAGTAAAAAAATACTGCTAAATGCATGCATTACACATTAAAAAACGGTCTAAACTGGGCATATAATAGGATTTTGCAGGGAGTTGTCTGAAATGTCTCATGATTTCTTTTCAGTCTTAAAGAATGTTATTCAGAAGGAGAGGAAGTAAAATATCCTAAAGCAAGAAAGGGAGGATAGGGCTGATCTAGGTTACAATGAGCTCAGCAGGCTCCCCAATGGCAGCTGAGGAAACTGGTGCCCTGCTAATTCCCAGCTGCAGCCTGCTCCTGGGAGCGATGGAGAGATGTGCACCATTCACTGTTGATAGGAATGAAGCCAAGGAAAGGCTTAAATCTTTCTTGGGCACATCTGGAGTGTGTAGCAGAAGGATCCCATAGCATGATTTGCTTGATCCACACCCTGCACGAGACTAACATACTGCCCTTCCCGGTATAAAGTCTGGAGGAAATTAAGGCCCCACAGCTCCCTCCCCTAGACACGGAGGCTGCGCTTGGTAGGGAAGCCATGGTCCTGGCTGTGGGCATGGTGAGGTGCAGGTGGAGAAGACCTCTCGGTGGCAGGTGTGGGGCACTTGCACAGGAGGAACAACTCAAGTGCTCTGACCACTTTGGTAGTGCTCAGGTGATATATCAGAGAGACACTGGCCTTACTGCACATTTTCCTCTCCGGCAGGAAAATGGTCACCTATCTGGCTATTGGAAATGTTAAAAATTTTCATACTAACGAATCTCTGTCTGTTGCGTTCATTATTGTGTGAACCACAACAATTTTGAAGATACAAGTATTTTCCATCAAGACTATGAATAACACCACTTGGCAAACAATCCCTATAACAAAGAATAAGCCTCCAACTTTTTTTAGTGACTTTACATACAATGTGCCTTAATTACTGGCAAGCATGTCAAGAGCTTATTCCCACATGTGTCAACACTTCCTTAATACACTATAATTCATCATGTTAGCATGGCAGAAACAAGGTACTCTACATCTTTACACACATCCTTCTCCAAGTTCTGGTCCTGAACTAAGTATTAAATGAACAGAAAGTCTTCATCTAGTGAACAAAGAACAGACCACAGCATTGAAACAGTAAGGTCCCCTGAGTCAATCAAAGTCATACATCACAGAGCACTTTATCATATTCTTCACAACACTGTCTAAATCCAAGAAGCACTGCTTTATTGTCAAAAGGACATTCACTTAATAACAGCAGTAAATCCAGAAAGGCAGGCTAATTTTAGACAGAAAACTTGGCTAAGAGAGAACCCTATCGTTTCCCACTCCTGACATTTTTATTCATTGAGTTCATTTTCATGCTAGTTGTGTGATTAAATGCAGATAGGGATTTATTTCCTTTTAATAAAAAAATACATGATTCTGAAAAAAGCCAAAATTGCAAATAAGGGACCTGATCCTTTTCCCACAGAAATAAACAATAGTTTTGTTGTTGGCTTCAGTGATGACAGGAATCAAATCCATGAATCTCTGTTGGAAGAAAAGGTTAAAATTCCATTTGAAAACTCTTCTTGGACCATACGTTAACTCTCTGGCAGTTCTGGGGGTAACCAAGAACCAGCATGATTTCTTTTCTAATGTGCCTGCATGTGTGTGCAAATGTATGTGGTGGTATAGGGAGCCATTTCATAAAGAAGCAAGTGAAAATAAATCTGTCCTCAGTGTGTTGAAGTGAAATGTTTTATTTGTACTCGTAAACCAAACTGCTTGCTGTATTTTTGCATTGCAGTTTTATTGTCAACAGTGATACAATCTTCTTTCCTTATGCATAGATCCTTATACAAAGCCAAGGATCTTAGACGAAGCAAAGAGTTACCATATACTTAAAGTAAATGTGAGAAATGCTGAGACATTTGCAGAACTGGATATAAGTAACATGTACCCCAGGGACAGTGTATATCTCCCCTATTAGTCACTCAATCAAATGTAACTGGGTTTCAGACATATTCAGAACATGATCCAATCCTTTTCTTGGGTAGCAATTACTTAAAATCCACTAAGGACCAAATTTTGGTTTTCCTTATGCCACTGTAAACTTCTTAGGAATGAATCAGCTGAGCTATTCTGCTGCAACAAGCTTAAAAGAGATTTTATAAGAGGATGCTCAGAGAACTTGACATTTTAAATATTGTTTGTTTAGCTCCATGGGCAAAATGTAAAATGTACATATATATATATTTATCTTAAGTTGAAAACATAGTTTCCTTAAATTATGTACATTGCCTCCAGCCAGTGGTACAAAAGTTTCTACCATAGCTGTCACAGCTGAATGGGCTTTGTGGCAGAAGAGCATGACAAGGAGTCCCCTACCTGCTTCTTCATCTGCTCCACAGTTGCTTCCTACAGCTTTCCCATTACTGCATGGTAGCAGGCAGGGCAGGACAAATAATTCCTAACAAGTAACTCAATAAATCTCACCTCCCCTTTTCTGTTCACAAAGTTTCCATCATCTGATCACAATTTTCTTTCATTTGATCATCACTGAAATTTATTCAGAGTGATTCATCAAATAATTTCTCTGAATAATTTTTGGTCTGTAGATCATTTGCAATCAGTTGGTCATGAGTATATTGATACTTGAAATTCAAGCTGTTTTGGCTGGATGCTAACTGAGAATGCTCCCTAGATGAGTATGTTTTAACATTCAGAATCTTTTTTCCAGTGCAGTTTCTCCCCATTACAAATTTAACCTTGACTTTGCACAAATATCCTGCAAGGTTAATTTTGGGTGATCTTTGGTGAACATTCCTTGCTGCAAAAGTGACCGTTTGAGTGCACAAAAAGCGAATGCAAGAGGATTTGCAACACAGGTCAGGCCAAATTTCTGTCCACACCTGAATGAACATTTTTAAGACCTCATACAGAAGTGACAAGGTTATGTTGCAGCTCTGGCATCATTCTGCTCCGAGGTAATTTTATTGTACTTCTACAGTTGATGTAAGTGGAAGAATGATAAACTGATTCTGAGCATAAAGATGTGGATTATTTTGTTTGTTTCTGTGCATATACTCCTCTGCATCCTCGTTACAGCATGTGTAGAAAGGCTTTGTTATCTTTGCTTCATGTGTAAAACACATTATAAAAACGCTAATGCAGTTGATTCACAGCAAGGCACACACATAATATAATGTGGTTTGGATCCAGACATGTTTACTGCATCTGCCAGAACTTAACACGACGGTAGAGCTTGTTTCTTAAGGCAATAGTTTGGTTAAACAAGAACATCCAAAGCCTGTCCAACTGTTTCCAAATGAGCCGATGTGAGGTTTTTTTTTTTTTCTTTTTTTCTTTTTTTTTCCAGTCATGTGTGTTTTGGTGAACAGAGTGATGTGGAAGAATTCTTCAGGGTAAAGATGGGCTTGGACAGGTTCTGTTTGTCCCTCCCCTAAAATACCTTTCTGGAAAAAGTTTTCTCAGTTAGGACGGTTAGGTGTTTCTTGCAGTGCTGAATAGGATTGCCAGAAGGAGTCTATTCCTCAAGGTACTGACTGCAGCCAAGTTCTGGTCTGTTCTGGACATGGTAAAGCTATGTTGCTTAGCTTTCAAAATACAAAATAACCCACTCATCTCAGATCTCAAATTATACATTTAATCCTGTTATTGTCTTTACTAGTTCACTAGATAACTGTTGAAACAAAGCTTTCCTTTATCAAGCAGGCTTATATTCTCTAGAGACAGTAGGGAAGAAAGACACTTCCCCTTCACCCTCCTCATCAGGTTTCATAGAAAAATATGGGCCAAAAATATTTTTCTCAGTGGAATTCTTTTTTTTTTTCTTTTTTTTTTTTTTTTTTTTTTGCATTGCGTGTGCTGATAAACGTTATCTGGCAAAATCTGTGTGAATTTTCACCAGCAATTGGAAATTCTACACGTTAGAAATGTCTACTGCAGATGAGTTAGTTACAGACCTTGCCCCCTGATGAGGATTGTCTGGTCTGATGAGTATGAGCTATTTCATTTCTGCTTAAGGAGAATTATTGCATGTGATTTCTTGGCTAATAGTAGTTCCTTCAAATCAAGTGTGGGTGTTTTCTTAAACAAACCCTAATGATCTATGGAGCCTACTGGGCTGATTCCCATTTACACTAAAGTCAGTGTAAGTAAACACCTTTGGCTAGGTTATAAATTACATTCTGAGCCTGTCTGTGTTGCTAGGGTTTGTAAGGCAGCTTTAATGTAACTGAGAGACAGGAGCTATTGACTTGAGGTCTGTGAACAAATTTGTCCCCCTTTATCAGCAGGCGAATAGCCAGGGCAGGAAACCATCACCCTCCTCCACACTGTTTTGGGGTCTTCCCCAGTCTTTCTGCCCAGAGGCACAGTGGAGATCTTGGAGGAGTCAGGGGAAGGAAGAGACCCTCCATAGCTCTCTAGTTATCAGGGATGTGAGAAGTGCTTGTGCAAGCTCCTGCTTTGTTGGAGCAGATTTGAATCTTTCACAGTGCAGGTGGCTGCGCTGAAGGCACAGGCTTTATTTCTCCTGCCAAGCTGAGCCTGGGGTTGTGAAATGAATCCTGCAGTCTCCGGGTTAGCAAGTCAAACTGTAAATGGGGAAGAGATGCCTGCTGCCTCTCTTGCAAGAGACTGAAATTCAGGTTCCTGATTTGGGGCTAGCCCTTAAATCCTTTCTTCAGAAATAAGAAAAAGCAAATTAATCTTTTGAAAATGAGAATACTGCTCCTAATTCTGTCTCTTTCCAGGAGAATGAGTCATATGCAAGTGGAAAAAAAGTTTCCTTTGCTATCACCACATCTCGCTATACTGTGATATATTAGTTGGACTGTGGGGGTTAGGAGAAGTAATGTCACTGCCTCCCAGACAGGGCACAGCTCAAGTGTGAGAGTTTTCTTCAAGGAGGCTTGAACTCCCTTGGAAGAGGACATTTAGTGGGGAGATGGATCTATCCATCATGCCTGGAGAAGCAGGTACATCTGGAGAAGCCAGCTTTCAACTGTCCCTAGAGCTAACCAAAAGCTCAATGGGATTTCATGGGCCTGAATTGTGGAGTGAGGCACCTGAGGCAGCTGTTAATCACCAACGCATTTCACCATCTCCTCCTCTCCCCAGGGTTTTCATGACTAGCCCCAGTGATTTTCCCCTGTTCATGAAGATGAGTCTATTAATGGCAAGACCAAGAACATTACTTGTACTGCCATGGACTTTCCTTGAGATGTAGGAACTTTTTCCATGGATTCGCTTTCTTAGCCCTCATGTGTAAGATAACCCATACTGGATGATGCAGGATAGTTCCTCCTTTATGCTGCCTGGCACAAAGACAGGCCAGAAGAAAAGCTAGTTTCACTCTTTGTATCACCAAATACTTAATAACAGACAAAATTCTATAATTTTGATGTGTATTATAGAGGCTTTGCTTTTTTTTTCTATAAATTATACAATGACATTAAATAATTACAATGCAATAAGAATTGACAAAGCAAGTACACATTGTGATTCATTATCCCTGTTTTCTGTTGTTGTTGTTTTTCATTTGCTTTAATTTTGTAAATCCAGTGATTACAAATGAGTCTCCACTTATTAGTGTGAATTAGTGGGGACTTGCTGTTCAGTTTGTTAACTTAGTCATAAACAATAAATAAGTAAATGAATAAACCTATGCCAGACAGAGTCAGTCACTAATATAGGTGTTTCAGAAATAATTGTCCAGCCTCACTACAGCAGAATAAAATAACATGTGTTGAGAGGAAAAGAAATATTTATTTGCTATGTGTGCAAAGCATATAACAACCTACTGTCAAGAGCCAAGAACAGCTTCCCAAAGCTTGCACAACAAGCAGTAAGCCATACATTACCCCTCTCTCTGCTCTTCCAGTTTGCCTTTGCTATTTGGAAAACACTTCCCTCTTTCACTTCTGCTCCTCTAACCAAGCCTTTGCCTTTGCTAGTGTCCAGAGCACTCACTTTTTCACTTCTGCTTTAATCCAGCTTTTATGAAGCCCTGAGGTTACCTCTTGCCCTTCTCTGCCATCAGTTTCAAGCTGACGATTTTTTTGTTCAGTGTTATGCACTTGATTGACTATTGGGGTGGCAGGTGATGTGGCAGGACTAAGAGGCCAATTTTCAGCCAGGCAGAAATGGAGGTAGGGTGAACCTGGAACACAATGGGGGCTCTTCAGTGTTTGTAGATTTGCCTGTGTGAAATTAGACAGGTGCCTCTGGTGCCCTGGATAGATATGAAAGCAGCAACAGAGGCTGCATGCACTGGGAAAGCCTCCAGGCGGAGAGTGCTGGCACATCTTTTAGGGCAGTACTCATCAAACAGCATCTTCTCTGAGAAAGGGCAGTGTGGGGCTGGATGGACATGTCTTGTGAGCAGGACCAGCCCCTATCATGCAACATAGACCTTGCTGGCAAAGCAAGACGTAATGCTGTGACTGACTGGGAGAGCCTTGGTTAATACAAAGATAGACCTGTGTGCAGCAATGAAAACAAAACAAAACAAAAACAAACCCACCACCATCAACAACAAAAAATAACTCCACACAAACAAACAAACAAACAAAAAACGAGAGGGGGAGAGAGAGAGAAATTTGGTATGAATAAGAGCTACGGTGTAAAATAAAATGGATCCATCACGCAGAATGTGTCTTCTGTCCACCAGACCCATGCCAGATCTGATTCGTGCTTAAATCACAGGCAGTCTGGTCCCCTGGTTGTTTCTAGCTAGTCTGGGGACTCTTCTTGCCACATGGGACTTCCACATTTATATTTGTTTTCACAGTCACCATAAAAATACATCTTGTGACAAACATCTGGAGAACACACCTTTCCCTCTGCACGTCATCACCTTTTTGATGGCTCTGAGGTCTGTCCATCAGTCAGAAGAAGAAGGGTTTCTTTTTCCTGCCGGCACTTTGTTGTGTGGCAATGGACAGCTAATACTGCTGAGCGCAATATCTCTAGCTAAGCAAAACGTCTTTCCTTTTGCCATATGCAGAGGCTGGGAAGCTGCAGATCCACCAGGCATGCCAGCACCTTCTGTTTAAAATCTATTTTTCCTTTGGGTTTGGGCCAACAGCTCAAAGCCAATTGCAGTTGTTGGGTCCAGACTGCTACGAAATGGCTTTCTCGGGTAGCGTCTAATACCTCTCCTTGACAGCGGGCTGTACTGGAGCATGTTTACACATCCTGGCTTGGGGCTAGACACATTCAGCATGTCGTACAAAATGGAGGCCCAAATACAAAATGGATTTCACAGTTTGAGACCGCTGTTTCCCACTGTGTCATGGCATAAGTGGTAGTCCTCCCGCTGCCGGGAATGCTGTGCTCGCTGCTGGTCTCCCTGCCCCGGAGAGCAAACAGTAAAACTAGATAGGGAGATGGACAATAAAAAAAAGATTGGAGACATGGAATGACTTCCATATGAAGAGAAACTGAAAAGGTTGGGATCATTTAGAAAGGAAATGAAAAAGAGAAGGATATGGTAGAGCTATCCAAGCTAGTTAATAGAACTGGGAAGATAAATCAGATGCTCTTCCTTACCATTTTTCCTACACAAAAAGCAGAGGAATACAGTGAAACTGAGACAGCAAATTAAAATTGATAAAATCAATTGCAGAGCATATATTTAACTTATGAAAGTCATTATTCTGGGATATCACTGCAGTCAGGAAGACAGAGAGCATCAACGAGGTACAGAAAGTTCTGTGGAATGGAAATACCTGTGAGGATTTTAACTGTTAATAAATAAATAGAAAAATATAAGGTGTTCTGTACTGGGTAGGGGACACATTTGAAACCTTCCTCTTGTTTACTGAGCCTGTTTTTAATGCATCTGGAGACAGATTGGTGGCCCTGATCATGGACTGGCAATCAAGGAAGTGAAAGGAAGGTGTCTCAGAAGGATGAAGATGAGGGAGACGTGTTGGTGACCTCCTCTACATGCCAGCACTTTGACTGCAGCCATCAGCACCTCTTGAAATGGCTGGCAACAGCTGGACTTTGGAAGGCTGTTGAGTTTGGCACAGGTGCAGGGCAGAGTAATGGTGCATCAGGGACAGTTTCTAACTGTGTGGCAGATCCTTGTCAACAAGCCTCTGTCTGCAGATCCCAGTCCATTGATGCCCCTGCCGTGGATGTACATATATAGGACCTTGTGGGCAAAATCCAAAGAAGGATGTGGAAGTCTAATGAATGATTTAGACTGTCTCCAGATGCAAAATTAAAGTCAAAACATTCTTAGGTTCCTACAACTCTGCAGCTGTGTACACTCAGAATTCCTGCTGGTTTGGATGAGCTGACCCTAACCCAGAAATCCCCACAGCCGAGAAAAATGTCCAGAGCAGAAGACTGCAGAGCATGGGCTGCCTTTTCTCTGGCCTAATAAATACTTAGTTTCCTTCTGGCATTGGAGCTCATCTTCATCAGGGGAGCTGCTCCACCTGCCTCCCAAGGAGGCAAGCAATTGGTGCAGTGCACAGCTGGGTGGCTAGAACACCTTCTTGAGAGGGGGTGAGATGGACTGTGAGAACCTAAGGTGTAAGAACTTAACTCTCTCTTGCTTTTATTGAGGAAATCGTGGGCTAACTGCTGAGCTATTATACAAAAAGCTTTCACTGCCACCCTTGCTAGTGATAGCTTCTTGAACTTTCATGACTTTCAGGGAAGTTTAGGTGTGCTTTGAACAGGTTTACTGCATCCAGCCTCCAGGAACTGAGGCACAATCCATGAATCTCACAGCCTTTGGCAGAGATGGAGAAAAAGTATTTGGCTCAGCCAGTATCATGGTTCCATTGGGCATGCTTTGCAGCAGAAATGTTGACGCCAAACTAAGCTTTCCTGTCCAAACTCAAGTGCTTACAGACATCTAAAGGATTAAGCAAATCCTTTGTGGATCACATATTTGGACATGGGTGACTAAATTCTGCCTAAGCTGCTTGAGAAGTTGGTTTGTGCACATTATAATTTTCCAGTTCCTTCCAGCTAACCCTTTGGTGTTATACTGGTGATAATTACCTCTCTCTCCCTCTGTCTCAAAGGGCACATCTTTTTGTATCAGCAGCAGAAAACATCTTCTCTCTCAGATCACCTCACTGATAAATGTAACCAAATTCAGAACAATCGCTCTCCTTCCAGATGTTTGCTGTCTTAGTTTCTGAACTAACAGACCCAGTACCTTGTCTGTTTTTTCTAACCATTTCAGCTGGTGCAATGCAAGATACTGCTTCCTCCTATCACCTTTACCTTGTTTGCATGAAAGCATTGTGTCTCCAAGAGCACTATATGCCTGAGAAAGACACTTCCAATGTCACTGAATGCTCTCAACAGGTCAAAGAAAAATCCAGCACTTTGCCCACCTGTGTCCATCCTGCAACCAGAAGACAAATATTTTGACACTAAGAGGATGGAGAGATGAATTTTCTACCATTGATAGAGAACTGAAGTGCTATGTAGGTAAAGACAGTTATTACAGTCCTGCTGCTCAGCCTCTTTGCTCCCCACAGAAAAGTCAGGCAGATGTTCTGCTCTTTTTCATAGCACACTGGCTCCTTTTCTAGTAGTTTGTAGGCTGAAGGAGCTCTAACTACTAGAGCTCTACCAGCTAGTGCAAGGTTTGGGATGGCCAAGGCCAGTTCCTCGTCAGGAGCAGGCAAGAGGTGAAGCCTACCTTTTGCAAAGAAATATGAATAGCAGTTAAATATCCAGGGTGAGATTCATCCCAGCTAGCTGCTGATGTCAAGCCTATAGACATCCACACCTGCGTTAGTCATCTACCTCCCCCGAGAGCCCATTGAGATGTATTTAAGACATGTTGCGTTAGAGCAAGACGAAGCATGTCCAAAAGTGTCTGCCTCTGCCCCTGTTGATGCCAAATGAGCCCTGTGGTGACTTGTTTGGGCACAGACATCTACATCCAGTCGATCCCATCCTCAGCACGCACTTGCCAAAGCTGAAGCAGATGGATGCTTGCCTCTTTGCCGAGGCTGGCTGGGCCCACAGAGCTTCTGCTTTCACTCCTATGGCTCAGTAGCCTAATAATATGCTGCTGCTCTGGAAAGGGACTGCATCCATCCCCAGTGCATCCACTTTGCTCCCTGCCACTTGTGCCAGGGGATTGGTGGCACATCTGCATCTCTTCCCAGTCACATCTGGTCAAAGGCAGACAGACCCCACTGTACAAGGCATCTCCTGAGGGCCTGCTAGGAGGGGAAGACTGCAGCAGTGTTTGAAGTAAGGGTGGCCAGCAAGAGACGTATCCCTCTCTCTCATTTTGTTTTCACCCACATGGCACGTAGCTGCTTACAGAATGAGATCTGGCCCTCTAGGATATGCACATGCTTGCATGTGTTGGATGCACACATATAGATGTGTGTCTGTATGTGGTTTATTAAGAATTAAAAATGCTTCTTTTTGCTTCAGACAGTGCTTCCAGTGCTTGCCTTTTCAGTTGGGGGGACTGTGTTTTTAATCTCGCTAATACAAAGAAAACAATGGACCTCTTTCTCTGCTAGCTGTAAAGGGTCATAAGTAAAATGAGTTTTGGCAGACTTGTTCCAACTAGACATGCAACCACATGCAAAAATGACTCTAAATTTAGCATGTCATTTGTCAGGGTTAACCCTTCCCTTCCTCAAAGAAAAGGAGCTTATTTGCTATCTTCTTGTAGTCTGCATTTGCAAATGGGTCTTGCCTCTATAAAACTCTGAAGTGCAGGAATTTATAACAGCCTTTTCTTGTGTAAGCCTTTATTTCTCTTTGAGATATGGTAAATGCACATTTATTCCTGCTTTTGTGAGCAAGACACAGTACTTTTGTACAAGAATGGGTACACTTAAACCCAAGAAAAGTGCTTTCTTCTCGTGTTTCAGCTGAGGGTGGGATAGTTCTGCTTTTGCCTTTTGTATCACCTTGAAAACTGTTGGACTCAACCCTAGGTGATTCTGCAAGCCCCAGTCACCAGCATGAAAGCAATTCAATGGAATAAGGTTACTTCTGTGAGAAATCGCAGCACTTAAGTCAGTCCAGAAGTCTTTGAGAAATACTATATTGCATCTGAGACTTTATGCACACAGCCATCAGTGTAATACCTGCTACAGCAAAAGAAACAAGAACTGACCTTCAGCTGCAACTATTTCCAGCCAGAAAAGAATGGCTGAAAATGTCCCAGTCCATTTTCCAGTGAATGAGGTTTCTGACCTTAGCAAGCCTTTAGACATTTCATATGGTTATCAAAGATTTACAAGCAAGGGCTTTGGTGCAAGATGAAATTCAGGTAAATCCTTGGTTTGAACTGTGAAGCTAATGAGCAGGGCCAGTAATTATGCTGGGCAAGGCAAATGGTTTGGTGGTCTGAGAGAAAGTGGGAACTGACCCATTTTGAAATGCATTTCTTTGGAAAAGTTGGTCTGAACTGGTCTGACTCCATCTGCGTTTCTCCCTCTTATTCTCTTTTCCCTCCCCCAACCACGAGAACACCGTTCCCAGAAATCCCAGAGGACATTCCTAATTGAAAGCAATGATCATGAGTCATTCCTGTATATTAAGTGGAATACTCTTGCATGCCTCCCAAGGGATAAAGTGATTAAACCCACTAGGGAAGGGCCCAGGAACTTCTGCTGTCCCTGCAAACCTTGAAATTAAAACTCAAGAAGATAAGCTAGTGCTGCAGTATTTTCTTTCAAAACACATCTCTCTGTGAATGACAAGAGCCCACATACAAAGAGACAGAAAATGGATTGCATTTCTGACGGTTTAAGATGCAGATTTTGTCAAATGAGACTGTTTGTTCTTCTGAACAAACTGTGTACTACACTGTCCTGTTGTCTGGGATATTATGGAATATAATGTTAGCTTCGGACAGTGG
>NC_089873.1:183650000-183727500 GCF_040182565.1 Anser cygnoides
CAGTGTTGCATCCTTAAGGTGCTGCCAGTCCCAAACTGCTCTGCAATTGTCATCCAGCTTTACTTTCGATGAATTGATATTGCAGATTCTTATTTTGGCTGCAGTGCATTAACTGTATAAACAGTCGAGTAAACTGGGCACCACAAAAGCTTTCTGGCTGGTTGCTGCATGCCCCCTAGGCAATAAAAACATGTGCAAAGAACAAAGGGCTGCACAAATCGACTGCAGATATGGCCACACACGTTAAGATGTAACACGTCATTGAGACAGGAGAAAAAGCCTTTGTAGCAACCAGCACTGGGTGGAACTGGCTAATCCCATTAAAGAGCACCAAAACCCATTGATAAAAGGCCAGCTTTTGTGCTCTCACTTACACTGGGGCAAGCCCACTGACCTCGAGGAAAAGGAGCTGGAGCAGAACTTTGCAGCCCCTGTCCTTGCCTGCTAAGGTGGCAGCATGTGTGGTAAGTGGCAGGGCTGACACAAAAGTGTGTGTGGCATCGGTTTCTCAGAGCACCCTGCTCTCTAAGAGAGAGACAGAAGGCTAGAGGAAGCTTATAAGCCTACTCATGCCAGGATGTTGTGGCATGTACATGTGTGGATTTCAGGGGAAAGACAATGGGAGCTGCTCTGAGCTTTGATCCTCTGAGCCTGCAGGCTCTTCCAGGCACGCCCATATTTCAGCAAGTTTGCAAAGCTATGGTTGCTCTTTGCTTGAATGCCTGGGTGAGAAATTTGGGGATGCCAAATGCGAGGTGCTCACTTGCTTGATCCATGATGGAGGTGCTGACCTGTTCCCAGCCAAGGCAGCACCCAGGGTTCCCCAGGAGATGTTGTGCTGATACCTTGCTTTCTGATGGAAGAGAGCCAGCCACTTCTGCTCTCATAAGTCATGCAAAAAATAAAAAATAAAATAAAATGAGACTGAACTATCCTGAATAACTCCAGTTGTGCTATTTTGAACCCTTTGGGATATTATATATAGGATAATTCCAATTTCCACGCTGTGCATTTACAAAAAAACGAAGCCCACCCACCCACCTCTTCCTTCCCACCAACATGACAATGTGAATCAAACAAAACCACGTTCTGCTTTGGGTGGCTGGAGCAGTGATGGTTTGTCTCCTACAGGCTTGCATCCTCCCTCCTGCTCCCAGCGCCCTGGCTTATTCCAGCTCCCCCCCAGCCCGGAGGCACAGGCTTGTAGCCCGCATGCGTGCTCACTTGCCAGCCAGTAAGTGTGCTGGCTGGCCAGGCAGGCCCTGCCAAATATCACAGCTGAGTTTGGCGCGTCCTTCCCTCACTGGGGTCACAAATTCGGGTCTATCTTCTCTCCCCTCTCTTAATATTACTTGAAACTGGATGCAGAATTTATTAGGGTGTGTGCACCGAGAGAAGAGGAGGCTAAAAGACAGGCAGGCAAGCAGAAGGCACAATTGCAGGATTCTTGTTTCCTAAGCTAAAATTAACCGAAGGTTACATGAGCTTCAGTTTGCGGTGAGCCTTGGTTGGGGGAGCAAAGCCTGGTGCCAGACAGTGGGAAATGGCCCGTGGGCAGCGGTGGGATGAGCAGAGAGAGACCTCCTCCACCCGGGGAGTGGAGGACACCACCGTAGGAGAAGAGGCTCCCTTGATTGTGCTTGTCCTGTAGGGCTCAGGGATCCTTCTAGCTTCCTAAATTCACATCAGGATGTGATGCCGGGCAAAGGAACACAGGGTGAGTTCCCTGGGGGACCATCGTGCCTCACCATGTGTTCAGCCTTGCCAAAATGCACCAGCCTTCCCTAGCCTTGCTGTCTCAGCCCACAGTGCCTCTGTGAGGTGTTTTGCTTACATGAAAGGTTTAATAAGTTTGTGTCTGTCTGATCAAAATAATAAAAAAATAGATAATTTTCAAACTCTCCATCTTTCCATATTGGCCTGTTGCTATATACAGGACGAGTTTAAAATAAAGGTGAGGAATGTATCTCTGGTTTTACAATTCTATTTGGGGGTATATAATTACACACATTTAATTTTGTGTGAGCTCCTTGTTTCACCTTTACGCAGATGTTGGTCTACACCTGAGAGCACGAGAAGGGCTGGCTGGGAGTTGGCTCAGCCAAGGGAGGAGAGAGCAATCAACCCACCAGTGAAGTTTTACGGGGAATATATCATTATATCATTAGACTAAAAATTTTAAAACTTGTGTATGTCTGTGAATCTGGTTGTGCATGTGCTTTCTTTTTGTCTGTCTCCCAGCCCTGCTTTCCTCCTCCTGCCTGTTTCCTACCTCTCCCCCTCCCTATCCTGCCTCAGAAAATTAGCTTTCATTGGGCTTTTATAGCTGCACTTTTAAGTCAGTCAAGATTATTTTCTGGTGCTTAAATTCCTAGTTAACATGTCATGGTGCCATTCAATGCTGGAAATGATGTAATTTATTGGGTAGCTGGTCAATTGCACAAATAGCTGGAAAAACAAGTTTAGCTTGATATAAATAACAAGACACAACGGTATATACAGTACAACACCTTGCCTCCTGCTGTGAATCTCCTGATTTCTGTTATTCTGGTTTCAGCACGCCTAGCTGCCTCCTTACATTTGCTACTATGAAATAAGATAATTATAGCACAAGTAAATATTACCCAATCAATCTACCGTAACAACTGTTAAAACAAGCCTTCTTATAAATTTTGCTAACAAAATATGCCTCAACCCAACATACACAGAAGGTAAGTTTCTCTGACCTTGAAATAAATTTCAAGAGCAAAGCACATTACATGCATAACGAACATCCAGTGATGAGAGGCAGAGCTGGGGTCCAGCCGTGTTTCCCCTGACCCCTTGAAATCTCACCAAGCTCAGTGACAGAAAGATAGTGTATTTTGGGACAGCTTCTCTTTTCATCAACAGTGTAAATAGGAATGGTCCTATGAAGTCAGTGGTGCATGAAATCACAGTTGCACCTCTTTTCTTAAGATCACTGGCTGGGCTCAGGCAAATTAACTTTTCTCTTCCCAGAACAAACCCAGAGTCCAGTTATTATGTGTGTGATGGCCTTGCACAACACCAGTGTACTGCAAGGAAACCATAAGGCCTCTTTGAAAACCAAAGCATCATTTTCCTCTCCCCAACAAACCTGTTTAAAAAGAAAACAAAAAAACATAATCAGAGATCAAAATCAGTTATCCAGTGGTAATCTATTCACCTCTCTGTGCAAATGGCTCATAACGTTATGAACTGCAGAAGACCGCACAAATCGACAGGGGCAAACCTTTGGACCAAGTATAACAGCAGACCAGTGTTGAAATGCTACTGGATTTAAGTCCAGGCAGTACTCTATAGGTTTGCCTAATTGACTCACAACGAGAAGAGAGTTTCTCTTGGGATAGGGATAGAGTAGAAAAAGAAGCCAAAATGCCTGATTGTAAAGATTAATGTCTTTTAGAAGAAAATAAAGATGTTCTGAATCTGTGTGTGGCAGAGAGGAGTCTCTGGGGAGAAACTCATAATGATATACTGCTTGAATATCATTATGCACTAATTACTGAAAAAGATGATGGATTTGAAAACCTTTGTGTTACTAAATGCAAGCAGAGTAAGGCCAGTGTTGGCAGCTTTTGAAAACCCCACTGTGTAACAAGAAGCAGCAGGATCGTGCACTGTTGAGACATCTCCCAACAAGCATCTGCTGAGTTTCCAACACAGAGGCAACCCATGACCATCTACCCCCATACAGATCCAGGTATCATGTGGTGTTGGTTACTCTGGCCAGACCCCGTGTGGGATATAAAGTAGAAAGGATGGTGTGCACCATTTGTATAGCTGGTCTGTGAGCTGTGGGAACTTGCAGGAGAGAAGAGCCCTTTTCTAGTTGATATCACTCAGAAATATTGCCTTAGATTTATCAGTAAGGTCCCCCTCTCACAAGGGCTTTGCAATGTGGACTAACATCCCTGAGGACTGAGACCACTGAAAGCACTGGTGTGGCTCAACTTGCTGTCTCTCTGTACATGTAGACATCTCTCTAAATGTTCCTGAGACCATTTGTTGCTGTAGCACAGTCCATTTCTTTACCTTTTGGACTGTTTCACCTGCCAAAAAGGGGGACCTGTCCAAACTGCACATCTGAACAGCCTTTTACCGAAGTTAACCTCTGAATCGTGCCTAGAAACCACATGGTAGGAAGCTGTTGGCAACAGACAAAAGCCAAATCCCAAATCTTTCATGGCCAGTGTCCATAGTGGTCTGCTCAAGGTTCCTGAAACTTATCTGGAGCCTGACTGACCTGAAATTTTTCTCAGGGTCTATTCTAGCAATTGAGCAGGACAGATAGCTAATCTCCAGGTGTGGACACTGTTTATTACACTAACTCCTTGGTGGTTTCACGATCCCATTTTATTTGATAAGAAGTGACCAGAGAGTAAGCCTCCATCAGTATGGAAAGTAAAAAAATGCAGAGAACAAGAAGAAACACTCAAATGTCTTTGCTTGCTGGGGAGTGACTTCCCATGGGATCTGTTGGAAGCTGCCACTTCTCCACTTCTGGCAAATTTTACAAACTATACCAGGCAAATGCTGAGGAACATACAGAAGATGTCTGGAAATGGAGTCCACAACCTAGTGCTCTCCTCTGGTCAGAAAGCAAATCCATTTCTCCATTACCTTTGATGTCTTGTTGGCTGAAAGAGGAGGATATACTTTCTGTCCCTCCAAGGAGACACTTCTGGTTTACTCTTGCCAGTCATGTTCATCCAGCCCATAGAGCTGAATGGAATTCATTGTCTGACATATGGCTTTTGTTGTTGCTTTTTGCTGAAAATCCGGCTTTCTCATCAAGTAAGTTTTGTTGTTGTTGTTGTTGTTGTTGTTTCCATTAATATTCTCAGGTCTTTTTTTCCCCTTGCTTTTTTTTTTTTTTTTGACAAAAGTTTGAATTTTTGAAAGAAATTTTGAACAAAAGCAAAATATGTTTTGTTTTGAATTTTTTTCCAAGAGAACACGTATTAGTCACCCTGGTGAGGTGCTGAGCATGTATGTGGGAGGAACAACCCCTGTCACCAGTATATGCAGGAAAGCAGCTTTATATAAAAGGATCTGGGGGTCCTGGTGGGCAAGCTGAGCATGAGCCAGCAATGTGTCCTCTCAGCAAAGAAGGCTAATGCACTCATGGACTGCATTAAGAGGAGTGCTGCCAGGAGGTCAAGGGAGGTGATCCATTCCCTTTACTCAGCACCGATGAGGTCACACCTGGAGTGCTATGTCCCATTATGAGCACCCCTATATAAGAGAAATATAGACATGCTGGAGAGAGTCCAATGAAGAGCCACGAAGGTGATGAAGGGAGTGGAGCATCTGTCATATCTGGAAAGTCTGAGAGAGCTGAAACAGAAGGCTGCATATGAACATCAAGAAATACTTCTTTACTGAGGGTGGCTGAGCACTGGCCCAGGCTGCCCCGCTAGGCTGTGGGGTCTTTCTCCTTGGAGATTGTCACAAAGCAGTGGTCCTGGGTACCCTGCACTGGGGGGCCCTGCTGGAGCAGGGGATTGGACCAGATGGCCTCTGGAGCTCCCTTCTGACCTTAACCATTCTGTAGTTCTGAAAACCTACTGGAAGATAATAGAGCAGTACTGTAGAGAACTAAAGCAGTTGTAATCCTGCCTGTGCTCCCCATAACCAGCAACCCTTGAAGTCAGCTATTCCCAGAATCATACCCAGATTTCATTTTTTTGAGAGAAGTACTTGGTTTGGTCCAAAAGACAAAACCAAGACATACATGCAGTAGACAGGTGATGGGAAACCTGGAAGTGTAGTTGGGATCAAGGTCATCTGAGCACCGTGAGGCACCCTGAACTGGGTCTAAAAGCAGGGAAGGGGTTCCCAGGGGCAATACAGTTGCATTAGCAGAAGAAGAGCCTTCTAGATAGCCTGGTCAGGACAGCTGCACTGCTCTGGCTGGACATGCTAGAGCATGTTGCCTGCAGGGGACCAGCTTCTTCCAAGCTCATTTTGTGCCTGACATTCAAAGAAGCTAGACATTCAAAATGGCTTCAGCACAGCTTTCCAGTTGAAATGCCCAGAGCGAATGTGCAGACCCAACTGTATCCAGCCAGAAATGAAACAAGCTCTGCTGGTTTTAGAGCATGAACATTTCCTGCCTCAATAGAAAGGCCTAGATTTGTTATTGTGAAGCTAGGGGCAATCTCATAAAGCCAAGCTTAGACCAACCAGGCAGCAGAGAAGAAAAGAGAGCAACACACTGTGCAAGGGTGGAGAACGGGAGCATGGGATTCGGGGTGTGTGGTTTTGGGTGTACATGTAAATTGTTTGTGTGGGCAATTTGCTGTTTTTATAGTGAAAAATCTTGATCTTCCCAAACTGCCTATGTGGAAAAAAAGGGAGTGTATTTTCACTACTTGGATTTATAATCTGCTTTCAAAAGTATGCCCACAGGAAGCAAAATTAGAATTTTCTTCTAAGGACAGTGCTAGCTCAGGAGTTTAAAATATATCTTGAGCTAACATTTTTGTGAGTCATCCTGCATCATCGAGTAAAGATATACATGATGTGAGCACTGCAGATTTAGGAACGAGATGGGTTTTTTTGTGCCTTGCTCCATTATTAGGAATTTTTTGATTCTGCCACCAGTGGTTCCTTGGGGTAAGTCTGCCCCCTGTACAGCACCATGGGAGGTGATAGAGTTATGACTCTGGTCCTGGAAACACGCTGCTAAGATCTGAGCAGCCAAGATAAGTGACTATGTTTTCTAAATTTTTGTGGTGCTTTCGTGGTTATCATTACACAGAATAGACAGTTAGGTGCCAGTTCACAATCTTATATCCTCAAAGGGAGAAATTAATTCCAGTTTCCATGTGTGAAATTATTCTTTTTAGCAGGAGATACATCAATAAACTATAACAAGGTGTAAAATATGTTTGGTTTGTAATTATACCAGCTGTGTTAGGAGAATAAAGCAGGGGTTAAATAAGGCCAAGTATTTAATCAGAGGTCTCAAAGGGCTATGAATACAAGGAAAGCTGATCTTTTTTCATGATATCAATACAATGCAGTCATCCTGTGTGGATTTTGCATACCATCCTGTCCACGGCCAAAGAAGCGACTTCTGTTTCAGTAAGAATTAAAGCAAAAGCAAAGGAAGAACAAAAGGGTGAGGGAGCTGATCTGGAGGAGATGATGTTAAATCCCACTGCCTCTTGTAAAACTCTCCTGCTCTTTCCTCCAGAGCGGCATTATTTTCCCATCATAACCACTTCCTTAATAAACAATTAGGCTTTGTGTTTGGAATCTAAACATACTTTTTGGGGGTGAGGGAGAGAGGGACTGGGTGGCTCAGGGTTTGGCAGTATTTCAGTCAAGAGCCTACAGTGGTTTGAACTTAATCCAGGTTGTGTTGCCCTCAATTTATTAGCCACCCTGGTGCACGGGAATCACTGTCTCCCCTCCACACTGTTTTGGTGGGTCTGTTCCGTAGTAACATCAAGCAAGACAAAACAGCATGCATTTCTTTTCTCAGAAATATTTGACTGATTTATTCTGAAAAGTGAATTCATGCTGATCCTGTTCATGCACCTCTGTAATGGAAACTCAGCTTGATGGCCAAGCAAATGCTAAATAAATGAAAACAGGTATTCGGCCCTGACATTTGGCTGCAAAAATAATAGAGACAGAAGTGCAATGAGCCAGGTGGCTACATCTGCATGTACAGTCCATACCTCCACTGCTAGCTGTGGGGATGCAGCAGGGTCAATCTGGCATCACTGCTTGGGCGGCTGACATATTTCTATGAGCAAAGCAGTCACATTTCATGGCAGCTGAACTCTGCCATAGGAGAGTTCTTGCCATCCCCTTCTGGCTATGAGATTCGTAGCACCACTATGGCCTTGGGGATGGGCCATGGGGTGGTGCCTGTGCGGTCCCCAAATGAGCAGCCTGTGGACAATCCACAGGCTGGGAAATATTCAACAATTCTGAGGAATAAATCTGTGAAGTAATAAGCACACAGAAGACATTGAATCAAAAGGAGAAAAATAGTATATATATATATATGGAAAAAAGGCTTGCTGTGAATAATTCACTTGTCTCCAGGATAAAGCCTGGGCTGCCCTCCTCTGAGCAGGGACTCTGGGGACTGTCACACTACTACTGTCCATGCTGGTGACGGTGGCCTGAGATACTCCCTTACTTCCCAGTGCTATCAATCTGGCAGATTCCTGTTGCATGCAATTATTATTAATATTACTTTTTTTCCAAATGCTTGGAAAATGATGAGATAGTTTGCCAACAAACAGTTTTCATGAAAGAAACAGCTGGCTCGTTCTCCTGCTAGCCCTTTACAAAGACTTTCTGCATGTCTGTTGAGCTGGGGTGTAGCGTGATGAGCTGTTTCTGTTGAGAAACCAGAGTTTACAGAATAAACAGAGTTGAGGTAAACCCTGATTATGGGGAAAGTCTGTGCGTTAGGCTCCCTCACAGCCTTAACTCACACGACTGGCCTGTATTTTTGGAAACACTTCCAAGGCTTCTCCTTTGTGAATTGGTGCAAATGGCTCGTTGGAGCCAGGCGTGCCTAAATTCTCACCGACTTTTCCTTAATCTCTCTGGCTGGTGCAGGGCCTCAGACAGGCGTGAGGAGATCAAGGGGCTCCCTCGGGAGCGCTCAGCCGGCGCGGGACTGTCCAGCAGAGCCGCCTCGGCGCTTCCACGTCCCGGCCGCGCACATAATTGTACACTTCCCTAAACGGGAGAAGAAACAAAGCAATGTATGTCAATAAACTGAGGGGAATTGTCTCATGTTAAAAGGAGCAGCAGTGTTTTTTTTTGGTGTTTGCTCTGGGATTTTCGCTCTTTGTGCTCAATTCGGTGCACCAGGAATTGACACTGCCTCCTCGAGGGCCACGTTCAGGCATGTTGTTCTCTTGGGTTGAGAGCTGCACGGCGAGGAGGATTTGATGAAAAACGGGTTGCAGAGGGAGATGCTGGAGCTCAGGCAGCTTTTCCTTGGTCTTTGCACCTCTGCAGAGCCAAACCACAGCCTGAGCACCCTCAGTGATTCCAGATCTTCTCACAAGAAGAAGGGTGGAAATGGTCTCCAGTGCCATCAGTCTTCTCCAGGCCTGGTGTGAGTTCCCACAAGAAGAAACATAGAGAGTCCCAGGCCTTTTTGTTACACAGCTACTGATTTTATAGCATTACTAATACCAGCGTAGGTGGTGTGAGGCATGTGCCGGTGTGTCTCACCAGCCCAGGAAATATGTGCTGCAAATGCCGACACAATGATCATCATCCAGTGGGAGTTATGCAGGTGTCCTTGGTGGGTGTAAAATGGTAACGCGTTATGTGGGCAAAACTCCCAGCCAAAAGCCTGGGATCTGGTGTTGAGTTTATTTCAGTCCCTTGCTTGGACAAAGTCTCTCCCTTGTTTGCTGTGGGATTACCTATAACAGGGCTGGGGCGAGACCTCCAGGTTATGTGCTATTAATCGCTGCTCGTTCCAGTGCAGAGGGATTTTGCAGTTTTGAAGCCAGGAGGTGAGTGGCTTTCTAACAAAATACTCCAAGATTTGTTTGTTTTATTTCACTCAGGGTCAGGTTCAAAGACAGAAGGCTGATTAAGAAGGATGATGTGCTCCCACTCCATTTTTAACCATCCTTTAGCCAGACGTTCAAAGTGGGTTTTATTTGTTTGCATTTTGAACAGAATTTCTTGAGATCTGTGCTTACAAGAGGCCGTGGTATTACCTGGGAATTATTAATTGGGAGACACTTGCTACCTTCGGCTGCTCAAAAGCAACTAGAGCATGTTGTTTGTGAAATGTGAACGAAAAATGAAAACAATTTCCTATTTGCTCTCTTTGAAGTTAAGGGGGGAAAAAACCCTCAGAGTATAGCTGAATTACCACATAAAGCAACATTTTATTTTATTTTTTTATTAAGTAAAGATCAAAGTAGAGGGAGAAAAGTACTGCGAGGAGTTTACTTTGATGAGTTTGGTTAAAAAATCAAAACTTAGTTTGATGGGGGAGATACAGACACAAAGCACTATGTGCCACGGATTTGCTGAATATGTTAAAAAAAGTGCTGAGCAGTATTAAATTAATGCAAAACTGAAGATTACACAAGGGTAAACACTGCAGCTAATGTTTGACTAGAACTGAACTGAGGGCTGAGTGCCTCCACTTAATTTGCAGACCATGCCCACGGCAACCCCCAGGAGGCTGGGAGTGGAGGAGACAGACATTTTATAGTGAGGAGCCACATTATTATTTTTAAATTTAGAAAAAAAAATCTGGCTAAAGTTACTGCTTCTAAACGTTGGGGAGAGGGAACTGAGAGAGAGAGAAAAAAAAAAAGAAGGATCAGCGAGTGGCTTTTGGAGCTGAAACAGAAAGATCTGCTAAGCTAATACCCAGTAGGTGCGAATATCTCTAGTAAATACTAGATCATAAATAGAACTGAGAAAATCAGCATCGTTCAAAAGGCACGCAGCAGATAGCTATTCAGTCTGAAACAGGCTTGCAGACACCCTTCAAGCATGTGTATGAAAAGCATGCTTTCTGTGAGTGTTCATTAATATAACATCCAGCAATGAAACAGTTGTGGTGAGCAAACTCAACAGCACAGGGGACGCAGTGAAATACAGAGTGGCTTTCAAGTTCAAATGAATATTTGACAATTATTTCTTCCACTCCACCCAGCTCGGACCATGACACATTTTCCTTCCCTAGCAAGACAGGCCATCCCTGTAACATTGCCTGGCGGCATGATCCTGCCCTCTGGGATGGTGAGCACAAAAGACTGCCCTTGCTTTGTGATTAAGAGTTTTGTATGGGATCTTCCAGTAATGAAACACACGTTTGGGCTCCTGACAGTCTGCTATTTGCGTGAGCAGTTTGAGGAGAGAGCACTGTCAACAGGAAAGAGAGGAGGGAAGGACCAGGCCAGGACTGTAGCTGATTTAAACTTATTCCTCAGATAACTTTTTTTGAGGGTCATTGAAGCCCTAAGTGCCTTTTAAGCATGATATGCTATGTCTTCAGTAGCACAGCAGTGGATATCTTTAGATTGGGTTTTCATCATATACTTCAATTTTCTAGGCCGGGGGATGACCATAATTGCTGAACAATTCAATGTAATGGAATGGGCTAATTCAGCGCTTTTTACTGCATTTTTCCACATAATATCTAAAATCTTTTTTTCCACCATAACCCATGTTTATGAAAGCAAGCACTTAACCCGCACATTTCCTGGGCTTGAATCATTTCCTTAATAAGGCATAAAATTTTGCAAAATCACTCCCCTTACATTAACACATCATTATAAGGAGATATCAGTGTTTAGCACGTCAGAGGCATACACTAGTCTGTGCAATGTACAGCTACACCGCTCGGCTTCAGAGCGCTACACCATGACTTTGATGCAATAATTGTATAAAAGCATGATTTCCTTTCCTTTCCTTGCCTTGCCTTGCCTTTCCTTGCCTTGCCTTGCCTTGCCCTTCCCTTCCCTTCCCTTCCCTTCCCTTCCCTTCCCTTCCCTTCCCTTCCCTTCCCTTCCCTTCCCTTCCCTTCCCTTCCCTTCCCTTCCCTTCCCTTCCCTTCCCTTCCCTTCCCCCTTCCCTTCCCTTCCCTTCCCTTCCCTTCCCTTCCCTTCCCTTCCCTTCCCTTCCCTTCCCTTCCCTTCCCTTCCCTTCCCTTCCCTTCCCTTCCCTTCCCTTCCCTTCCCTTCCCTTCCCTTCCCTTCCCTTCCCTTCCTTCCCTTCCCTTCCCTTCCCTTCCCTTCCCTTCCCTTCCCTTCCCTTCCCTTCCCTTCCCTTCCCTTCCCTTCCCTTCCCCCTTCCCTTCCCTTCCCTTCCCTTCCCTTCCCTTCCCTTCCCTTCCCTTCCCTTCCCTTCTTCCCTTCCCTTTTTTTTTTTTTTTAATTCAATGTGTTCTCTGTTGTTAGATGTCGTTCTTTTGCAGAGGATGAAGTATGTCAAACATACTAGCTTTACTTTTAGTTTTGGCTTTGAGTTTGAGAAGTAGAAACAAAGCAGCAAGCAATGGCTATAGTTTGAAACAGCTATAACCACAGTTCATAAAATAATATTAAAAGATGACAAAAGCCATAAAAATCTCTGTGTTCCCTTTTCTTGCTGTGTTCTGTCAGACACGAATCTCCTTTTCAAGGGAAACACATGAAAAACTGATATGCTGCTTCAAAAATAATTTAAAAATTGCACAAACCAGAATTTCTCTTGTAATGGGGCTGTGAAATCATTGTAATGCTGCTAAACTCTTGAACATTCAGTACACAGTGACCTTGGCACACAGGTAGTGTAACTCCTGGGAGCAATTCCTCTGACATCAAAAGATTTGCTTGTTTGCATCAAGTTGAGCGTGTGCTCAGGACCTGGTCTTTTTGGAAATTTCTTGTTGCTATGCGAACTTTGGAACAAGACTTCTTCCCAGAGCAGTTTTGCTGCAACAGCCTTTTGCACAGACAGGGTCACTAAGCTAAAAGTTCATCTCCAGGCAGTCTCAGGAGCTGAACACCTCTCTGCATCCATTGAAAGGGTCAGAATAGATAAGGATGGGGATAAGGCCTGAGCTTTGCTCCAGCTTTGTGCCAGGGACTGCCCTCCGACCACCCAGAGGCCAAGGGCTGTCTGGACATTTGGGTGAGAAAGTCACCAGCAGCCAGGCTTACAGTTCTGCTTCTCTGTGGGTCATTGCCTGCAGAAACTAGCATGCCTGGTAGAAGTGCTATTTCTTGTAAACTCTATGCCTCTAGAGTTGCTCTATTTTAAATGCAGGCAAATAGCTGAAAAGACGTTTGTGCACTGGCACAAGGCCTTGGTGCTTACAAGCTCAAATGCACAGGAAGTGAGATACAAACCCAAAAGTACTTCAGAGTCTTGATCTTTCCCTGCCTCTGCTATTCTTCAGAAGCCCCAGAAGAGTCTTCTGAGGAATGTAAGCAGCCCTATTAACTCAAACCACTGCGCACTCAAAGTACTTCCTAGGAACAGGTCTCACAACTCTTGAAAAGTGCTAGTCAAACAAGTTGAATATCTCTTCGTTTCTGCTGATCTTCAGGCTTTCATAAGATCTATCCAAGGAGGAAAAACTCCCTCATGAGAAGGCCAGTAAGCAGCTTTGCTCCTGGCTGATTCATAGCAGGCTCTGGTTTACAACAATAAAAATCAGTAAGACGTCATCATTTCATAAATTTCTTCAAATTAAACTCTTTTTGCTGGCGCCCCGAAGATCTCTACCTGTTTTCTGAGCACGCCATCTGAGTTCTGACTACTCAAGACACAAGAGGTTGAGCACACCAAGAGACAGAAAAGTAACAGATTAAATGAAAACTTGAATGTTATAGGGTTAATGAAAAGTAAACACGTGAGGGCTAGCCACAACCAGAATTAGCACTGGTAGCCTGCTGGGTCAGTTCTTTATAGCATGTTCAGGATTAGGATGAGTGGCCAGCAGCATATTACTACAGTGCAGCTATTTGTGCGGGACTGGGCTTAGTTCTCTTGGAAATGTGAAGTCATAATTATTGGGTTCCACTCAGTTTGAAGCAATCCAGAAATGGTACATCTTCTGAGTGTGTGGGAGGAGAATTTCCTTCTTCTCTTTCTCTTTTGCTCTCTCTCTCCTGTCCTTTTTCTACTTCTTGATCCTAATCTGTTACAGTAAATAGTACTGGGAAAATTATTCATGCTCAATAATTTTGTTGATATATTTCACCCTGGAAACTCTTCAAGCACATTGTGATTTCTCTCAAAAGCGTTTGAAAAATGCCACTGAATGTAAGCCTTGTGGTATAGTTTCCCTTCCTCAGTTGGACAACCGGCTCTGTGACAAGGGCTCTGATGGGAGTGCTCACACAGGTCAGGAATGTGGAGCACATCCAGGCTTTGTGAGTTTTTCATGAGTCACAGGATTTCCACCAGGTCAGAGCCTATTTCTTTGTTGTTAAACAAAAACCAGTACCAACACAAACAAACAAAAACAAACAAACAAACAAACAAAAGCTTCAGCGCTCATGAATTTCAGTGCAGAGCAGGAAAAGTCCCACTCCTCCTCACTGTGGCTAACCATTTTCTTTTCCTATACTCTGGGGCAAAAGCAGCCCAGGAGAGCCCAAGGTGGCCAAATTCACCCGAATTTGATAAGTCATTGTGTCAGGGACACTTAGTTCCTACAAATTTTCTGCAAGCCAAGTAGAAGCCCTATCCAAGCGCTTCTGAGCATAAATCCATCTTCCTGCTGGACACCAGAATGCCCACTGACAGAGGAGGTGTTGCACATGTTCCAGTCAAGCAAAAAATCTTCCAAGTTTTACTCAGGTCCAGAGAATCCAGCATTGGACGGCAAGGAACTGTGTGTGTTGTACATGAAAAATGGCTTATTTTGTGAATGCTGACAGGCAGAAGATAATTGGGTGTATGTTTGTGTGGGGGTTGATGTCCCAAAATGAACTTCTGAACTTTCAAGCAGAAGCCTGCTACTTGCTAGCCGCAACAGGTATGGGCTGGCTGTAAATTTTGATAACACCTGGGCTAAACAAAAGTATCATGTGCCAAATCCTTCAGTTAATAAAGAGAGATGGGGTAAAGACACTTATGACTGATCCTGTGTTGTGCTTTTGCATGTAGACTATTTAGATTGGGAAGACTGGTTGCTTGGCATCCCAGAAAGCAGAGGAGCCTGAAAGGAAGGGCTCCCATTAAGAAGATGTGGTAATGAAAAGGAGAAGGAGGCTTATGAAGAGGAAGGCAAAGATCCTGGCTAGAGGAAATGCCCCTGGAATTTGGGGAAGGTCCTGGAGATCAAGGAGATGGGGGATCACTGCCATCAGTCTCACTTGATCACAGGACTGTGGCCAGCCCCAGCGAGAGCAGAGTGTCAGACATCAGTCAGACATCATATGTGCAGTCCTACCATCTTTATTGTTTTCTATATCCTTTCCTTGACGCTCCAGGGATGTGCAGAGCTCAGTGGTGGGGGACGTGTTTGCTATGAAAGTCTGTATTGGGAAGGAGGGGCAAAGCAGTGATCATGCTATGGGCCGAAGCCTCCTTTTGTGATTTAGGTGTAGGTGTCACCACTTGTCCCTCTTTGGAACAGCCATAAGGGCTGAAGGGTAGTCATTAATCACACAAGGGTAGATGCTGTTCAGCTCTGAGTTTGGGGCACAGGGTCTGCTCCAGAGGCTACACCCAATTGTGTGAGCACATGTCCATGTTTCCGCCAGAGACCCACTGCATGTTTCAGGATGATGACAGACCTGTGGTATGCCATACATGCTTGGTGCGTTGATGCTACTGGATCTGAAGAAGAAAGGTGCATGGTGTATCTCACATGTACAGGGCACAAAACCCACTGTGGGACTTGGTCCCTTCTTTTGCAGGGCTGCTGCTCCCCTACAGCCTGAAAGAGGTGTCAAAAAGGAGTCTACCATCCCTTGTGCTCCCCCCTCTACTTCATGTGCAACCTTCTACCTCTGGAGTTACCCTAACAAGGGCAATTTGTGCTTGCAGACTATTAATTGCAGTACAGTGATGCAGCAAGTCATTAATCCAGGCTGGCACTTTCTAGACAATGTATAAACATGCAGCATGCGTGTCCCTGCTTTGACATGTCCTTGCATTTGTCTGCTTTTTGTTAAGCAACGCAGACAAATGACATAAAAGTATAGAAAGTAGTGACTGTCTTTGGATTCATCAATGGTTAGCAGCAAAACAGGTCTAATTCTTCCTGACACTGACCTACTGCCTCCCCACTTTTTTGCCCTGGTCAACAACTATCCATCCTCAAATGTCTTGTGGCACTCACATACATCTAGCATCATATGTCTAACTGAAAGCAACAGTAGTTTTATATGGCTGTCTATACCTTACCCAGATTCCTGTTTCCACATCATTCTTCTATCATGTTCAACAACACATGATTACACTTGGGTGGAGAAATGCCATTTGTAAAAAAAGGCCATTTGTAATGTGGAGAAAATATTTTTTAATGAAGAGATTTGACAAAGATGTGAATGACCTGGGAAGTAAAAAAATCCCAATGAAGGCCTGGGATACTGGGCAGTCTTCCTCTCCTCTCCTCTCCTCTCCTCTCCTCTCCTCTCCTCTCCTCTCCTCTCCTCTCCTCTCCTCTCCTCTCCTCTCCTCTCCTCTCCTCTCCTCTCCTCTCCTCTCCTCTCCTCTCCTCTCCTCTCCTCTCCTCTCCTCTCCTCTCCTCTCCTCTCCTCTCCTCTCCTCTCCTCTCCTCTCCTCTCCTCTCTCTCTCCTCTCCTCTCCTCTCCTCTCCTCTCCTCTCCTCTCCTCTCCTCTCCTCTCCTCTCCTCTCCTCTCCTCTCCTCTCCTCTCCTCTCCTCTCCTCGTCTCTCTCGTCTCATCTCTCCCTAGTAACAAAGAAAGAGACAGGTTGGTTACAGCTCTAATGGTGGAAGGGAAGAATCATCTGGAGCCAGGATTGATCCCAGCTGGCATTAGGATTTGTATCTACTGCCTTTCCATGTTTCAGACCGAGAACTAGATCCTGCCTTCTGCCAGTGCTGGTGGTAGTAGTTCAGGGAAGTTTAGCTAGACACTAACTCCTTTTCCAACTCGCAGGGACCTAGTTAAACTGAGGCTGATTTCTGGAGAGAGTTAAGAAGAGGCTGCTACTGCTCAGCCCAGTTCCATACATGGGGAGTTGGACTTGCAAACTGGGGATGTCCTGCTTTATATGGCTGCAAAACATGCATTTGTATGAAAAAGTCAGCAAGGGAAAATCGAAAGGCTGCCTGTTAGGGTAATATAATAGAGTTTTGTCAATGTGACAAAGTAATGGACAGGACACAGAGTGTTCTTTCTTGCTAGGTTTTCCTATCTTTTGGGAGATGTGCAGGCATAAGTGAATTTTCCTGGTATTTTTTGGCAGTGAAATTCTCCTGATGGCAAAACTAATGATACTGCATGAAAAGAGAGGGAGTCTTATGCCTTCAAATTCCAAAGAGGACAGAACTTAGTTTAAAAGTAGCTCACATTGTATTTTTTATTAACAAATTCTTTCTTTACAGGTTTTAAACACTATTTTTTCCTGATGTGCTCTTTTTCTTCCTAACATACTATGCATATTCCAGACTATTTCTTCAAGAAATGTAGAAAATAATGTAGACATTTTTAGGAGCAATGGCAGCTATTTCCCACTCCCCCATGACATTTTGTTATGGTAAAAAAAAACGAAGCCACCTGGATGTGAAATACTGTGCCTGGAAAAACAAACAAACAAACAAAAAAACAGACACACACAAAAAAACAACTCCACACAGATGTAGAAATTTAAAAATGACCGGAATGAAACAGTAATCTGCTGACATGTACAACAGCATCCATCCAGTAAACAACATGCTATACAGTGGTTGCGAACTCAAGGCCCCATCTCCTGGGCTCTATGTCTGGCTCTGCTTTTTCACTGTCTCCTGAAGACACTACTAGTGTTTGTGGAAGCAAAAACACAGTGCAAGGAGTTAAGAGTAACTCAAGAAAGGGAGCTACACCTTGAGCAGATCAGCATTTCTATCAGCTGAACATTTACATAGTTGTCATAGTCAGGCCCAGCTGAACAGGGCTGCTCAGGAGCAAAGGCAGATGAAAAAGTATTGCCCAAGAACAGGGGTTTTTGCTGAAGGTTTGGTCAAGACCAAAGGAAAATGGCATCGCTGAGCCTGTCAGGCAAGCTACACTTGTATAGGACCAAATCCTTACTTCGTTTGTCCGTCTGTAGTTTCTTGCAGTATGAAAGCTGTAATTTGTTCTGAGAGACCTGATGATTCAGCAAAATAAAATTAGTCTCTTTTTTTTGGCATGAATACTCCTTTCAGTCCTTCCTGGGCCCAAGACACAAAATGCTTTCATAAATAGATAACATTTGAAAGGTCATTGACATACAAACAAACAAACTATCAGGCAGCAGGAATGGAGAAGACATCTGTCCCCACACAACTGTGTGGCTGATACTTTGGGGAATCAAGAAATTTTCAGCAATAGAATGAATTTACAATATATGCAGTTAACACAAAGGGACAAAAAGAATAGAAGGTAGATATTTATTTTCTATAGCCTAAGGGCTTTATTTAAAAGATGTGAAAATTTCATAACAGTAGGAAATAGGATTAATGTTGGAGTTCATATTCTGTGGATTAGTTAAAACAGAAGGAACAACTACAATACGGCTTCAGAAGGACAGCATCCCAGGACATTATAACGTGCGCTTGCTTCATGTATAGCTCCAGACAAAAGGCACCCCCTAAATAGGGACAGAGACAGGAAATTTGGCTTCATTTGCCCCAGGGAAGGACTTTCTCTCTTCTCAGTACCTCCTGGCTGGTCCTGTTTTGTGCATATGTAGGAGGCACTGGGTTTAGCAGTTGTAACCAGAATGTGATGCTGCACTTTTTTTTTTTTTTTTTAACTTTTGACTATTACAGACCAAATAATCACTCCTTCCCACCACAAACGATTTTAAAGCCCTTGTAATGCCATTGATTTCAGTGGAGCTAATCTGAAAGGTACACACATGGGAGACAGATAAGGATCACCATGCTGGATGACATGGCCTATATTTCATAGCTGGCAAATGCATGTGTTTAGTGGCACCACCACACACTTGGGATAGTAGATGTTGAAATTACATTAATCTGAATTGAATATTCCAAGCAAAACTACTGCCAAAACACACACCCGTTTTGGTAGCAGGGATGGAGGAAAGCCAGAGCTCCTCCTTCAACCCCCTGCAATGAGTTCACGCAGAGTCTTTAAAAAGTTACTGAATTCATAAAGTGGGGGAATGTCATCGTCACCTGACAGTAATGATCACATTTCATGGTAAATAATTACCAGCTCCCAATTACAAATGCGAGCTTCTTAAACTGCCATAATTCATGGCAACATGCTTGTTGCCTCCAGCCATAAATCACAATTTTTGCTAGGGTGTGGGTGAAAGAGCCATCTGTGCTGATTTGCGGCAATCCTCCAAAAAGCACAATTTATCAACATTATGTTCATCTTTCAGCCCATTCCCATTGGCCTGATCTCTTCTGACAATTGTCCTGTTTGTCCCTCCCAGTGCAGGTCACCAGGACAGACCCTCTAGCACATGCATCTGTAGATAAAGCACCAGTTCCCAAGGTCTGCCTTCAGTTCTGGAAGGACTATTTAACCAGTGCACACTGCTGACCACCCCTTTTAACAAGGCATTGACATGCCTTGCTTGGTTTTCTGCAGCATGGTATTTTTTACAAGGCTAGCAGACATTATTCATTTTTTGCCTGGCGGTGCACCCAACAACAAGGCGCCTCAGTAAGCTTGCAGAGAAGCAAAACTACCTTAGTGCTCACATCTCTGCCATGGTCCAAATGACTCACTTGCAGTGCTACAGCTGTTTCAGCATTCTCTCTCTCTCTAGGCTGGCTCTATTGGTGACTAAAACTTGTGTAATTAATCTAAAACCTCAGCATTTACAATACAAAAGCACCGCAAGAAATCCCTCTCAGACCTTGGGCTTCTGGAGGATTTTATTTGGGGGAATTTTAGGTGAAAATGTAATATCTTTTTGTCTTCCTCCCTACCCCCCCTTCTTTCTTTCTTTCTTTCTTTCCTTCTTTCCTCTGTGGAACTAAAAGAACAGAACTTGGAAAGAACACTATTTATAAAAATGAGCTTACCTCATTTTTGTACTAAAGGAAAGACTGTCAACCTTGATCAGAAAGCAATAATTCTCAAAAAAAGTCAAGTAAGGTTTAATAGTATTATTTTCTCTAGGACTAGAATCATAAAAGTTTTCAGAAATTTAAAATAAAAAATGAAAATATGAATATTTCTGAGAACTACTACTAGCGTTGGTTAGTAAAACAAAACAAACAAAACAAAAAAAATACATTCAAAAGAAGTTGCCCCATTTTAGGGCTGGAAACCTTATGAAATGCTTAGCAGAAATTTTATCAAACTATGTTCCATTCTGAGTTTTATTATGATTACAGCCAACTACAACTCTATGACAGCAGAGTTACACTGAATTTCTACAGTGCTGAATCAGGTCCTAAGAGTCTGTTCTGTATCTGCTTATTTCATCCACCTTTTTAGCTCAGTCTCCTTGGCACAACAGTGGGATATGGTCCACACAAAGTTGTTTTGCAAATGATTTAGTTAAACTGGCACAAGATGTGGTCACTTAGAGTGATTTAAATCTGCTTTGTATCAATTTAGTTTCAGTCATTTCCTGATCAGATTAAGCTAAATCAATATAAACCAACTTTAAATAGATTCCACTGTTTGCACTGGCTTAACTAATTTGATTTTAAAACACACCTTTAATTAAACTAGTGCAATTCTGCATGTGGAAAAGGCTTTGCAAGGAAGAACTGCTTGTCTGTGATAATTGGCTAATATTTTACTACCCAGTTGTGTTAATGGTGACCTGTAAAATACAGCGAAAAAGCAATGCTATGCCTAAGAAGCATGACAATAGGTGAGACTTGGAGAAATGCTGTGCCTTCCCCATGGCCTAGGGCAGGCTAGATTTGGGAGGATAGCTGTGACCTGTCAAAAGACAATTAACATATTTACAAGGAAGGTGTATTTCATTTATGAAACTGGCAGCTCTTTAGAGAACAGATAGCAGCTGGAGAAAGCATATGTACCTGCTGCTTGGTGGTTGGGGGTTTCAGTGCTCCTTTTATTTTGTTTAAGGCTTTTTGACTTGCAAGTTCTGAATATTTCTCACTACTTTTTTTTCATAAATTCTTTTTTTTTTTCCCCCATAGGAAATAGTGACCACTTTTGGCAACGTGCAGAAATGCAATCCAACAAATTTACTTAAAGAGAATACATGAAACCTGCAGTTTATCACAGAGTTAGAATTGTGGCCATTCTTTGGGGTGTTTCTTTTTGTTATCTCCACAAACATATTTGTGCATAAACTGCTAGTCACATAAATTCTGAACATGACTCACACTCAAAAATTTGCAACACTTTTGATTAACTGCCCAAAAGTAATAGAAACATATGTAATCTCTGAATTGATGCTCCAGATAGCAAACTAGCCAGGAAGCCTATGGGTTGCAATTGCCATTTTGCTACTGGGAGACTGAAACACAGGGAAACACAAATCTAAGATCCTACCTATGCATCTTGTGTGTCACCAGCAGAGAGGACACACAACTGCACAACTGCCTGCAACATCTGCCTGAGTCATGGAAAGATTAAATGAAAGAAAAATGGATGCCATGGGACTCACCAGGTGGTAAAAAAATAAATTAAAAATATTACAGAATGGAGAGTGGCAAAGCCCTACTCCATGTGCTACCCCACAATGTCTTCCTAGAGGAGGACGAGACCCCTCTGCTTTGGGGAGATTGACGAGGGTAATCAGAGCTGTTATCCTTGTGCTCTCCCCTTTGTCCCAGGAAAGCTGGAGTAGAAAAGATGCTGCCTTGAAGACTTTCTGGGGAGTAAAGTGGAAAGGCTGGGTAGAAGCCTTGCAAATGCTGAGGGGAGATGAAGCAGCTAAGATGATCTTGACTGATGAGTGTTGTCTAAAATGGTATCAGCACAGCATGATAGCCTTGACAGTCTTCTGTCTTCCAGCTCTGAAGTATGAGGGCAGGATGGTGGATGTAGTTCTCCTTCCCAACACAGGGCAACGAGCCCTGACTGAGCTTGGTGGTGCTGATCGTCTGGTAGCTGACTCAGGCACTGCAACCTAGTGGAGATATAAACCTCACTCTGCATGAGAAAAGCCAACAGCACCGCATTGCTGGGTGTGAAGTAAACTTTATTTTAGATCTGATGCACTGCATTTTGCTGCCATAGGGCAGTGTCACCCAGGAAGTGCCATGTGGCAACCTGCAGCTGTTCTTCTGCTGTAATTACTGAGATGAGTCCACGGAGTCCCAAGCCCCACAGTGCAATGCCTTATCACAACTAAGAGGTGTTTCCTCTCATCAAGATGAAACACAGCATACCGCAGCCTGCAGGGCTCCCAGTTGGATATCGTAGCTGCTCTAGTTAATTAATTCAAATTGATTGGGACCCTGACAAGGTGCCAGTGTGCCTAACAGGCACAGGTTGAGCATGCCTTTGCTCAGGATACTTTTGTAGAACATGCAAGAAGCTAAGAATGAGTAACCAGGCACGTTTTAACAACTTGCATCCCACCTTGTAATTTCTGGTTTTAAAACCTATTTGGATGAATCAGAAGCAACACACAGAGAATTTGACTGCTGGTGCAAATGAGGCACATGTCCAGGACCCCTTCTTTTACTGTGGAAGTAAAGCCTGCCATTAAAGCCCAAAGGCCCAATGTTGCCCACATTGGGCTGTTATTCTCTGTGTTCTGACAGTGTCAAATGATAATGAGGGCTGAATAATGTTAAATACGTTAGAGACCCGAGGGAACAGCTGAAGTGGCAAGGTGCAGGAGGATGGAGTGAGAAACTGAGGCATGGAGAAATGGAGTGACTTCTGCAAGATCATGCAGTAAGCCAGTAGCAGAGACAAAATTAGATGAAAATTAAATCTGGTGTAAGAGGCTAATCATTCACCATTTGAGAAACAGATGTTTCACTCATTAATGAGGCTCAGACTTGCTCATGTACACATTTAATAAAGGCAGGATAACATTTCAGTTTTCAGACAGAAATACCTTGGCAAACCAACCTTGCTGAGACTGCTGCTCTTCCTGTCACAGGGGTTATGATGCCATACATATTCAAAATTGCATAGATTCTGAAAGTTGGACGAATATTTGTCCTTTTTGAGTGATGCAGAAAAAATCAGGGCAGTGCAAACATGGAAGAAGAACTGCAAGAACCAGCCTGAGAACAAGTAAACGTAGTTGAATGTGGAGGCAGCACTCCTGCTTTGCTAGGTGGTCTCCTAGGGAAAACTCATTATTTCTCAAAGGGCTTGAGTCACAACCAAAGAAAGTGCAGAGACTCCTACAGATGTCAGAGGAGCTGGATCAGGCCTTTATAGAGAGTCAGTGATATTAGAATCACAGGATGGTTTGGGTTGGAAGGGACCTTAGAGATCACCCAGTTCCATCCCCCTGCCACGGGCAGGGACACCTCCCACCAGACCAGGTTGCCCAAAGCCCCATCCAGCCTGGCCTTGAACACCTGCAGGGATGGGGCATCCATAGCTTCTCTGGGTGACCTGTTCCAGTGTCTCACTACTCTCTGAGTAAAGAATTTCTTCCATATATCTAATCTAAATTTAATTTAAAGCCATTACACCTTGTCCTACCACTACATTCTCTGACAAAGGGTCTCTCCCCAGCTTTCATGTAGACTGTTTAGGTACTGGAAGGCCACTAAGTGCTGCCCAGAGGCTTCTGTTCTCCAGGCTGAACAACCCCAGCTCTCTCAGCCTTTCTTCATAGGAGAAGTGCTCCAGCCCTCTGGCCATCCTTGTGGTCCTCCTCTGTATGTAACCCAACACGTCATGTTGTTGATTAAAAATCAGTGCCAGTGCCTCTAGAAGGTTGCAATGATAATAGCACAATGCTCTACAGGACCATGAGTTCACACTCACAGAGACACTCGGTTCCTCTCTAGCAACACACCCACAGTATTCTTGCAAACTCCTGAATGGAAACTTTCCAAAAACAATACCACAAAATACATATCTGTCTTTCTCTTTGCGATAGGCAGTGGTATAGTTAAGGGTAGACTTGGTTAGACAGAGTATAATAACTTTTTTATTTTTGGAGGCAAAAGTTTGCCCACTTTTTGGCAGATATAAGTGTGGGTACACCAGGAAAAAAAACACAACAGCTCTGTTTACCTTACATAGCTTCCAACCATTTCACTTACTGAAACTGCCCCCAAGATGATATCCTTTACATACACCACAGTATATGCAGTGGTGCTATGATAGAAACCTTGATACTATCTCAACTACTCCATAAATCACACATTGTCTTCGCATAGCTGTCTGGGATGTTAATTAAACAAAATAAAAGAAAAGTAGAGGTTTGCCTACAGACTCCTTTTCTCCCCTTGCATGATGTACTCTTGCCAGTACCAAGGGCTGGTGGCTTTCTCAGCCAGCTCCCATCTGACTTGTCCCCTGCTGAAAACGTCGTCACTCTTCACAAAAGTTCATCTTCATGGCTTGGGTTTCCAGAATTTTCAGCCACATTGACGTAGATATATGAGTGACAAAAGCACTGTGGTAAGTGTTATCTGGCAGCTGGCTTGCTGAAAGGGACTAAAATGGAACGGACAATTTGCTGTATCTGAACCAGTCCTCTGTTCAATAGTCAAGGATTTCAAAAACAGGTTTCCCAAAGTAAGATTTTCAGTGTGTGCAGTGGTACATGGAAAGTGGCCTTTTTTCTAACAAAGCAACCAAAAATAGAATTACGAGGGTAGTGAGCAATAGCAATCTATGGATGGATGTTCTAAAATTTGTAAATATCAGTTCATGGGCATTATATATCCAATTTATAGAGCTAGTCAAGACATAAGAATAATGATTTATTTACATACCTGGGGACTATGTTAAAATAGTAAGGCCCGATCTTACATCTGATGCAGTGAATGGGCAACTTTTCAGTCTTTCATAGACTCTGAATGGAGTCATCAACTATCATTTGGCCAGTTTTATCCAAAAGCCAGAAAATGTCAAAGTCAACATGATTTTGTTTTGCATAGTCCGATTGTGCATAACCAGTATGGTTGCAAATGTATGGGCAGAAAATATTTTTCCAAAAATCAACCCTTTTCAGTATATATATATATTTATAAACAGTGTTTCAAGATAACTCATTTTCACTGCAATTTAAATCAGCTTTTTGATTTGACATGCCAATGGTGAGAGTTGCCTTATTTTAATGTTCCCTGACTTTGCATGTTTTTGTAAGCTTTAAAGTTTAAGAAGCATGTATTTTTCTTCCCCAAAGTGTTCACTTTTTATTAAGCAAAAGAAGGGCAAAGCAAATAGATCTATTGTTTGGAGGTGTAGTTTTGCAAAGCTGGGCTTTTTTTTTTTTTTTTTGTGGTGTTTTGCAGGAGGGCTCCAAAATTTATTAAGAAGCCTTCTGAAACTATGTCAAGAATATGAGGACTCATTACCTTGGGACTCTTCCTGCTGGGTGAAGAAAACTGGAGGAGACAAAGGTGCAATGCCCTATTTAAGTTATATTCACAGTTTCTCAAAGTTGAGGAATGTTCTGATACAAGACTGATTTATTTCCTCATAGATAAAGGAGTCCAGTTTCAAAATTTTCTTGTGGACCCGGGTCCAAACTTCTCCAAAGTTTATTTTGGGGCTGAATAGTTTTGCTCCTTAAATATCCATGAAGAGGCTCAGTGGAGAGCTCAAACTCCAGGAGATATATGATGACGTAACATGTTTATCTTTTGCTATTTCTCGATGTTTATTTAAAAAGCATCCATCAGGATGACTCTACACACTTGGGTAATTATTTGAAATACACACACAGCTATGGATAAAAAATCCAAGATACCTTAATTTGCTCTGCTGCAACAGTTCCTGTGCCAAAGAAAGAGTCTCCCTCCACTTGCCATCTTGATTTGCTCAACCTGTCATCTCCAATAAAACCTAAGAAAATAGATGCATCCTGCCAGGATGCCCCCAAGTCAGTAAATTCGAGCTTTTTCATACAAAGAGGTTGGACGTTGCTCCAGAATGAGGACCCTGCAGGGGAAAATACCTGCTATCAGTGCCTCCTTCCTAAACAAAGGAATAGTTTTGTCCATGATTACACCTGTGGCAATATCATGTGTGGGAGGAAGATCTCTCAAATAGCCACAAGCCAAGTAAGCTGGCTAAACCCATGTATTCCTCCTTGACACTTTATACTCTGACTTGTGTTCCAGTGGTTGTAAAATGCTAGCCTTTTGGAGCTCTTCCACACTGGAAAATTGCATCATGATAAAACACAAACCCCAGGAATCTTGGTAACTAAGACAATGCTAAACATGCTGCTAAACATTGAACACAGACAGGGGCTGTTGTGTTTAACATCAGCTGGTTGTGGTTAAGCCCAAGGGCTGACCAGCTGCCACAATGCTAAACATGATGGTCTCAGCCTGCGCTGAATATTTAACAGTGTGTTAGTGGCCATAACTCTCGAGGGTCTTTTTTTTTTTTCTTCTTCTTTTTTTTTTTTTCCCAAACATGATCTGGTTTTCTAGTGTAGGCAAACATTATACTGATATATGTGACTGTTGCAAGGTAACAGGATAACTAGATTGGAACAGTTTACATGCTACTCTGATTTATGTCAAGAACCTCACCCTCCTAGTTGATCTCCTAACTGAAGCAATTGCAAACACCAAGTTAGCTCATGCTTTACCTTTATTCCTGCACTAAGTGTACCTGACCCCAGTGCAGCTGGAGAGTTATTGCACTGGTCTGATGGTGAAAATAACAGACAAATGGCACCCTTGGTTTTTACAGAGGTCTTATCCTAGCACAGGAGAAAGGGGAGACATGCTTGAATGGTATTTATGTACCAGCAAGATGGTGAGGAAAGAAATGACAAGCATCTGCTTTCCTTCATGTGATTGGGCATGATGTATTGGAAGTACTCTCAGCCCTGTAATGTAAAAGGATAACACAAAGTTAACTCTACTAATGGATCAGTTCCAGAACTATTTCAGCCCCAAGAAATATGTGACATTTGGATGTCTCTTTTTATTTATTACCAGATATCAGACTCCTGCAGAAACAATAGATCAGTATGTGAATGGTCTGAAAATTAAGGCCAAGTTTGTGAGTTTGTGCAGCTTGATGCATGACGAACTCCCCACAAGATGATTGGGATGATCAGATATTTGGCTTTTGAAAGGGAAAATAAAAGTATAAAACAAGTGAAATCATTGCTTTCTAAGAAAATGAGAAAAACAAAACAAACAAAAAACTCAACACACATGGCTTAAAGGTAGGGAATTGAAACCTATTTTATTGTTAAAATAGTATATAATCTGAGATAAAATCAACTCTCATTCCAACTTTTCCTTAAGCAGAAGTACTATTTGGGGTCTTTCTGCTCACTTAAACCACATATTTCCCAATCACTGTAATTACTGCTTCAGCTGCACTAGTTAAAGTCTCAAAGTTGTTGGAACTTCTTATTTTTGAGGTCTCTTTACACCTGTCAAATTTTTCTGAAATTAATCAGTGTCTTCTCCTTTGAGGCAGAAATGAACTGATGAGAAGAATGAAGAACATGTCAAATTTGTCTTTCCTATGAAAGTGGGTTAAATTAATGTACCATACTTTAGTTAATTGCATTTTTTTTCTTTTTAAATAATTTTCTATCCTTTTTATTATTTTACATTTTTTTCTATCATTTTTGAAAAGTCTGGGCTAAAATAGGAAGGGAAAAACACCCAGTAAAGCAGCAGACATTAGTAGTGTGAGTCCAAATAGAAGAAGCAGATTTAGAAGATATGAAGTTTTAGTATAAAGAAAGGTGTTTCAGACAGAAATGTAAAAGGTAGAGAACTAGAAGATACAAGAATTGGTAAAGAAAGGGACATGAAGAGAGCACTCAAGAGAGAATGGGCAGATCCGAGCTTCTCCTGCAAGCATGGTGTCTCCTCAAGGAGGGATGGGGGTATGCAAGGGCTGTGGAAGAAGAGGGTGAGCTCTGCTGCTAAGTGGGCTGAAGAGGGACAAGATGGGAGTATGGAGGATTGTAATAAGTTAAGCCTGATGTGGCGTTCTTCTAACTCCATTTACACCTCATATAAAGCCTTAAAGCTGGCCACAGACCCTTCCAAGTCTGGTAATATCTGTGCTGGCGATCTGGTTTCATACATAACCGTCAAGGCTTAAACAGTGGCTTACATTAAGTCAACTTTCCTCCAACTTCATGGTATTTCCAGTATTGTTGGTATTTTTGGGCTGAAGAACTCTTCTTTCTCTTCAAGGTGCTGCTGTGTGGGGCTTCCCCAAATCTTTTTCCCTCAGTTTTAACCGCAAAGGGAGGTAAATATCTTCCCCGCATTGGGCTGGAAGCTGGTCTTTTTGCAAGGCTGCCACTTGACCTTGAAGTCACCACTTGGGAAACCAGTAACATCATTGAATTGGAGGTGGAATCCAAACCTCTCAAAAGCCTGACCAACGTGTGAAAACTCAGCCATAGAGTAATTTCAGAGGAAGTGGGGACTTGACTGCAGACAGTGCTTTTTCCCATGGAGAGGATGAAGAAGGTCAAGACTGCAGAAAATTTGCACAGAGGAAAGGCTGGGGGAATGAAGAGGGCACAGGCAGGAAAATAGTTATGTTCTTACCAGCTAGCGCGAGGGAGCAGCAAGATGTCAGTGAGGTGATATCAGAGACATGAACCTGAGCCAAGGGGAATTGGCTTGGGGCAGAGAAGATTTAGGAGTCATCAGCATAAAGATGATAAAAGAGCTGATAGGAGACGATGTGGTATCCCACAAAGAAAGTACATTAGAGAGGGAGGGAAGGGCAAATAAAGCCTCACAGACAGATTATTGGGCAGGCCTGCTGAGATAGGAAGGGTATGGAAGAGAAAGGCTGATAGAAACCTATGAGAGGGTGAAACAGCTTGAGGAAGAAGGAAGGAAGCAAGGTCAGATTCATGAGCAGAAAAGCTGAAGCATATGGATCTGAATATTAGGACTTTGGTATGATCCAGAGATTAATGAGTGTGCAGAGCACAGGTAAACCCTGAATATAGTACATAATGAGAAAAATGGGGAATTCATTCCCAGTTCATACCCACAGCTTTCACCATGCTAAAGAAAAGCTGCAGGTGCTAATGAGGTGGCAGAAACCCTCTCCTTCATGTCCTCAGCAACTGTGCAACAGCTGCAAAACTACTGCCCAGGACAATGGGGTCTCCTCACTGAAAGGGAAGCAAGAGTGTTGATGGGTAAGTTTGTCAATGCCAATTGGTGTCAGCCTGCTGAGGATTTCACTTCTAAACTTCATGGCCGGAAAAATCCTCATTTTGACCTAAATTCCATTGCTGTGCCTAAATCAAGGGTTTTCTAACTCTCTCCGGGCCTCTAGAAGTGCTCTTGTCAAAAGGTGCATGGGGACTACGCTGCAATAAGATTAATTTGGCCCAAAGAGATCACAGTATGATGCTGTCTGAATTCCCCCATAACACCAGCCATTGATAGATCGAGTTCTGCATCCATGATCCTCCAGCGCTTTGAAGGAGCGTTAACAACAACCAGTCAAAGTAGACTGACCCCTGAGCATGTGATAGTGTGAGATGGTTATTATCTGCACCACCACAGTTCTTAGGATCCTTCTTACTCACAAGCCTCACTTCTCACATTCTGACTTTGGAAAGGAAAAAAACTTCTGTGAATAAAGAAGTTGTGTCACTTAGCATGTCACCTGGAGTCTGGAAGAAATGTGACCTAAACACTTGGGATTTTGTGTTTGCAAAGTCATAGGGTTGTGAAACCCACTCTTGTCCCCCAAATGTATCCCATCTAAAAGGATAGTGGAGTAAGCAAGGAGAACTGCTGAAGGATTTACTTCTTGAGCTGAAGAAGCTTGTAAGTAGCTAACCAGTGTTTAGCCTTGCTGAACTTTCATAACACTGCCACTGATAACCAAGTGGGATCTGCACTGCACAGGCTCATGGAATAAAATTATAAGAAGCCTCTTAAGCCCCAGGTGGTGAAAGACGTCAAAGTTAAGACACCAGTTAAAAAAACACAGACAAAGGCAAAGCCATTGCCCATTTTCTTTGAGAGAAATACAATAAAACTACAAATGTGGTGGTCTGGTAGCATGTGCAATAGGAGTCCTGAAATGCAAATGTGGGGGAAAACACCACAAGAAGGTCACTGTCATGGGTGGAACTCAAATATTCGGGTGAGAATGTAAGCACATTGCGAGTGAGAGGCTACATGAGGGTCAAACCAAGGGTATTCATGCTTTCATTTGTAAGTCTAAAACCAAAGGGTTTTTTATGTGCAGGCTAATTTTTAATTTGACCCCTGGAATTCAAAGACCTATAGGTCTCAGCCCTTTTTGTTGGATGAAAACTAGGACTCAAGTAGGTTTTATAAGAATTTTCCATTTGGTGATCCTGCTGTAAAGCTAAAACAAGCTATTGCTTAAAACCAGTCTGAAATTTTATAAACTTTTTTTTCCCCCAACATGGAATGGATTCAGGTAAATACATATCAAATTGGAGGACCAGTATGCAAACATTCAGGCAGTTATCTTCCAGGGATATCAAGCGCAGTTGGAAATACTTTTAAAAAAGTTTTTCTGTGACTATTCCAAACTTATGACTAGTGAGAACCAAATCAAATTATTCCTTCTCTTCAGGAGTCTCTGAACATCCCCAGATATTGAGATATACATGGTCTGACTCACCAGAGCTGGATGGCCAAATTTCTGAGCTGAATACAAAAATACACAAAGAGCCAAGAGCTATCAGAGGTCCCATCTGTCTGGGGGTTACAGCAAGGCAAGACCCAGGAGCAGGAGCTTCACAGATGTCCCATTTCCACACTGACCACTGGCCTAGGATTAAGCATGCAGTGGGAGTCTGAGTGCCAGCAGTGCTGGCCAAAACATCTTGCCCACCTTCTCTCCTAGCTGGAGAAACAAATTCCCCATTAGCCCTGATTCCCTACTAGTCGCAGCTGCTGGTGGCTTGAAATAACTTCAGGTGAAGAGCTGCACTTAATTATTTTCAGTTGCAAATATCTTAAAAGAAACGAGATGCTTCAGCATCCCCCCAGTGTAACCTATCATTAGTAGCTCAGAGTATTTAATATGGCAAAGTGTGGAGTGTGGGAGCTTTATGCAGCCAGTCTATACTGGATTACTCAGCCTGAGGAGAAAGGCAAAAATAAAGAATATACATAGGTCTGACTCTAAGAGTATGAATTAAGAGTGTAACAGAGAGGTGAGAAGGTAGCAGTGGAAATTGTGACTGTGAGCAGCAGTCCTCAAAGTCTCCACTGATAGAGGCAGATGGTATGGTGTGGTATCAGCTGGAATGACCAGCTTCAAGACCCAGAAAAGCTGCTGTAACACCTTGCTGAGCACCTCCACACCCCTAGGGCTTTTCATGTAATCTGTGTAGCCACCTCATGGTAACTAGGTACAAATTTCTCAGGATGCCTTATGATTGCTACTGCAGTCCTCACATTAAAAGGGTAATTTTTCTATTTTGCGCATAACTATACAAAGCAGCAAGCAGAGTGAGTGGCTGTATTCATGCCTCATAGATGTGCAAATACAGCCCTCCCTGTGACAAAGTGCAGTTTGTAGTGCTGGTGATGAGTTCACAGGCAGCAAAAATCTGCAGTGTTGCATCTAAACACTCCTCTTCCAGACATGCACGCAGAGCAAGTTCCCACTGTTTGTCTTGATAGGTGGTTTCTCTCTGAAATGCTACATTTGTGTGTGGATCTGTAATAATGCAGGTTTGTTGTAGCCTTTCTGACAGCTGCCAGATCTGCTGAAGAACAGTGAGAAGACTACATTTTCCTCTGAATTCAGTAGGGGTCTCCAAACAGTACTTGTGTGAGTAAAAGGATAGGCAAGCCCAGGAAGCCTGTAATTATCAGCTAAATAAATAATTTAATTAATACAAACTCTGGTCTAGATCCCAGTCTGAATTGGCAGTTTTATTCTGTTTCGGGGAGGTATAAACCAGTGCCAGAGCCCCCAGATCCAGCCTTTAGGGATTCTTCTTTTGTAAGAAAGCCCACATATCATGCAGAGGGGAGGACCTAGCCCTGCAGGTTAGCATAATGCTTCAGAAACAAACAAACAAAAAAAAAATAACTGACCCAACTATTTTTTTTTTATTCGTTTAGTTTCTCAAAAGCTGGGCTCAGTTCCTCACCCCAGTCTCCCATCTTTTTTTTTTTTTTTTTTTTTTTCTGTTTTGCATACCTCTAAATTTCCTGCCTTTTGGCTCAGACTAGATGTGCAAGAGCCAAATACTGTTATAGCTGTTTTTGTGTTGGTTCCAGCCCAATTGGAAGCAGGAAATACTGAAACTCTCATGGGTAAGCCTCTTCTCAGGAGACTTCCAGTCCAATTTTGCAGATTCATGAATGTTACATGCTTTGGGTAAAGTTCAGAGATGCAACCAAATCCAAATACTACAGATACATAGACATGAAACAAACAGGGAAGGCAGTGAGTTTTTTGTGTCTGCAACATCCCTTGCTAGCCGGGCACATGCTCGAACCAAACTACTGTGGAGTGTGTTTAGAGCTGAGCCCAAAACCATTTCTGCACTCCTGAAGCACTTGCTCTGCACTACTTGTTCTTTGAGGGTTCAGGTTCACAGTAAGCCATCAGAAGAGGCACTTCTGGACCTGATAGGAGGGACAAGAATAAAGCAAGCAGTCTGCATCATCCTCAGTTCTGTTTTCATCTTTGCTCTTTTGTGACACTGGTGATGCTAGGTTGTATTGTACCTCCCTGCCAGTAATATTATTTTCACTTGAGATGACAGACTTGCCCAGCAGGGTACACCACAACTGGAGACACTTTTTGAACTGTATGCAGCGTTGAGAATTCAGGATTTGGTCAGTGAATGAAGGGCCAGCCAGTCTCCACTGGCTAAGCCATCCATAGCATGGCCTGTGGACAGGCTGCTGGGCTTGTCTCCATACACTGGAAGGGGCAGGCTGCACCTCTGAGGTGACAGGCTTCAGGCCTTTACTACAGAGAGAAGGAAATATCCACCTGTCCTGTGCACTGCAGACCCTTGTCTCTGGAAGACCTGGCTGGGCAATGGGAGCTCCTTCATACTGGAAGAGAGGAACGGGTCGTGTGGATTGTTCTGTGTTGGTTGGTAGCAGGATGGAAACCAGAGGTGTGCTCTGTTCTTGGACACCCCAGGGCTGAGTTCCTTGAAGGGCTCTAGCATGTCCCACCTCCCCGCTGTGCAGCAGCTGTACCCCTAAAAGTGAGATGTGAGGATGCAAGATCTCCAGCCATGTCGAGGTGGGCACAGACACCTACAAGTGCCCTGCACCCACACAGAACTTGCACTACCTGTGGTTGATAGGGATGGGGCCTGTGAGTACCACTGGACACCCTCTGGACCTCTTCTGCCAACTGCTCTCATCTGGGGGACAACGGAAACTTTAAACTGGTTTGTTCTGGGAAGAGCACTCAGAGGTGATAGCCCTGCAAACTGTTTCTCTCCATGGTGAATGTGAGCACAGATCCACTGATGGCAGGCACGTTTAGGGCAGCAACTGTGCAATGGCGGTACTATGTAATGGAAATTTCTACTGGCAGTGAAAAAAAAATAAAATCCTTTTGAGAAAAGAGAAGAAAAAAAAAAGGCTGAGAATAACCTGGGGAGCTGTTGGAGAGATGGAAAGGGAAGAGTGCTGAGTTCTCCTCATATCAATGCGATTTTTATCACTAGCACACAAATAATCCCACATAATACCCCTGTCCTCACTGTGTGCTCAGCAAACAGCATGGACATACAAAGATTTATGGACATCAGCCACTGTCAGAGGACCAGGGAGATTTTCTTCATGAGGCCTGTTTCTGGGGGAAAAAAAAAATGAGTGTGTATTTCTTTGCCTGTCCTGATGCTGATCAGAAGATACTCCTTTAATAAGGCTATTATTTTGTATTGTTTGCATGACATTAACACAACATTAGTGCCCATTGAAACTGAGGGCCCATTTTAAGTGGCACTGTACCCAAGCACAGTAAGGGACAGTAGTCACTATGCTTATCAGCTGAACAGACAAGATGTGGTGGGTCCCCTTTCCAAATGGGGAATTGATGCACATAAGCGATGAAGTAATCTACCCCACAGATATTCAGTGTGCAAACACAAGCATGACAGCCAGCTGCAATACTGAACCATGGTAAGAGATTTAACAACACAGAAAACAATAGGCATTGTATACTGTAGGCTTATAAAACAGGACTGGGTGAAAAAAAAAGGTTCTTTCCCTCTTCTCTCCTCTGAGAAATGACAGATTTTTGTCAGACACAATTTGGCTGAAAACGGGAATATGTACTGATTGGAGCATCTTTTGTTTGGTGGCTTTCATTTATTTTAAGGCAAAATGCAAAAGCAGACACCTCTCATGGAGAATTTGTCCTTGATCAAAAAAAAAAAAAAAAAAAAAAAAAAAGAAAAGAAGCAAAACCAAAACAATTTCCAATGAAAATCTGCTTTGATGAATATTTTGCAGCCATCTCTGATGCAAAGTACCTTATGGTAGGTGCTTTCTTTCTCTTTGCTCTTGTATCCAGCTCTGCAATTCTGTGCTGTGTTGGCCTTTACTCGAATACCACCTTCTGCTCCTAATATACTGCTGCCAGCTCCAGCAGCTCAAGCATAAATCTTCCTAAAATTGAGAGTTGGGGCATCGTGGGGGAGGAGGAGAGGGAGAAGGGAAAGTAGCCGGGGCAAGTGGGGAAATTCAAATCCCAGTTTTAGGAGATCGGTGTTCAGATTTACTTTACAAATTAAAAGGGAAATGGAATTTTAGTTGTTGTGGTCACAGAGAAAAGCTAGAAAATGCAAAGTTCACAGGCTCAAAAAGCTCTCAACAGCAGACAAAGATTTCTGACTTTCTGCTTTGTTTGTAATGCTGGAGGTTGAGGGCCCTGAATGGGTCAGGTGCAACATAGCTTGCCAAGAGCATTTCACCTCTTGGGTCCCAGGTGCTTCTGCCCACATGTCTGTCCTGTTACCAGTCCAGTGGTAACCCTGGGCCACTGCCACCACCTGTCTGTCCCTGCTCGCACATATCCTATGCACTCCTCCCAGATCTGGGTCCTATGCACCAGCCCCATGGAGGAGGAGGAAGGAGCAGCTGGTTCATCCCATTGCTAAAGCAGACTTGAGGCTCCTTACAAGGACCAGGGCCTTTGTCTGGAGCATGTTGCAAGTAACACGCCCAGCAATAGCATTGTCACCTTGGTTTGGACTTTTAAGGATAATTATATCCATAGGGTACAGGGATACATTTATCCAAATACATCACCCTGGTTCTGCCGGCCCTAAATGCCTTTGTATTCTAGCATGATCCATCTTTGCAAATTTTCTTTCTGCTTGTATCTCACTTCTGTTTGTACAGCAGGGTTCATTTTCTCCCTGTGAAACATACTCTATAGTAATAACACAAGAAAGATTGTTTTTTTCTTGTCTTGGTTAGCCATTACCCTACATTGTCCTATGAATATGAATGACGTTGGTCTCCTATTGTCAGCTCTGGGAAGCTTTCAGAGTAAGGCCGATCACCACCAAATTAAGCAATAACTGGAATAATTTCAGCAACATTTGACATAGCCATCATGCATAAATATGGGTGCTAAGGAGGGGTTTTGATGCAATTTCTAGCTTCCCAGTCTGCCTGCAAGGTGCCGGGGGAAGACGGTGAAGGACTTGAGCTGCAGAAGCGATAACTCTGGGGACAGTTGGCAGGACCAGAGGCAGAACAGAAGTAAGAGGGCAGAAGGGGGCTGTGAAGTTAAGTGGAACTGAATAAGCAGGAGTTATTTATAGCAGGAAAATAAGAGCTTGTTCAGAGGGTCTAAGCCAGGCACATCCTGGCAGAGAACTGTGGGGAAAGGCTGAAAAATAGGAACGTGCAACTCTGAGGACCAGACCCACACATCAGGAAGGCTGTTACAAACTTCTGGGAATGCAGGGGGAATATGTTTCTTCCTAAATTTCACTGCAGACGTAGTAGTAATGAAGTGGGTTCACTGGGAATATATTTACCCTAGCATGAAATAATGCTCCTGTGAACTAACTGTGGAAAAAAAAAGTGCCAAAATGCTAAAAAGTGTGGATGATTGTCATGGTTCAAACTTTTTCATATCAGCAGTCCAACTCTTAGTCCTAGGTACATGCCACCAGGTTCCACCTACAAGGCTGCTGAAAACAGGAACACAATGTACTTATAGAGCTGCAAAAATATTTATCCTCTTTTGAAAAAATGGTATCATTTAAGTCAAGAACTGCTTAGCAGTTTACTGTATGCATGAAGGTATGTAAGTGCAATGCTCTTTATCAAAATAATTTTACAAATTCTAGCACCTTTGAAGAATATTTAAATCAAAGCTAAGACCAGATGTCCTGTGACATAAACAACACAAAGAAGTGCACTCGGATATTTTTCTCTTTTTTTTTCCTCTTACTTTGTGTGAGAAGTATACCATGGAGTAATGAAAAGGTTATGCCAAATGTTTAAGAGAAAATTCTCAGCTTCAAATACTATGTAAAAATGGAAACATAAACACAGTTTTTAGAAGGACGTGTCTCCAGGGGGCAGACTGGGTGGCCCTAATGGTAAGAAATGCCTCATTGCACAGGGTATCTTTCACATACAGTCACTTAGAGGACAACACACATTGTTTGTAAATTAATTCCGTAGCAGAAAATGGGTTGAAAGGGTGAAAACCACAAAAATGCGGGGAAAAATGTTTGCAGAGCTGCCCATATCTTTTGAAGTAGATCAGTTGAATTGTTCCGGTAGCATGAAGACTTGCTTGGTTGGAACAGACCGGCGTAAATACATTAATAGGAATTCTTAGCATCTTTGTTTTTGCATCACTTGGGGCTTTTACATGTTTATCTTTTCCAGTTTCCAGCACTGAGCTGGACAAAGACCCTTCTCTTCACCGGAGTTCTGGGTGCATGGATATATGGTTGGGATAGGATGCATTATAACATGAGAGATTAGCATGTAGCCTACCCACAATGATCACAGTACATATTCCCTGCATGAACTCTTCCAAGTATCTATTCAAAACTAACTGCAGTGATTCTCAGGAAGGAGGAAAACTATTTTTATAAGGTTTGATGTCAGACATCACTTATCTGTTGCAAAGGAATTTGGTTTGGAGCAGTCCTCTGATGTCATCAGTTATTCTTGATATGAATTCACTTCTGCAAAAGTAGTAAGTGCAAGATCCTTGACTGGCTTGCAAAACCTTTTACATTCAGGATTGCCATTTAAGTTAGTGGGTGCTCAGTGCCTGAAGGGACTATATATGGAACTGAAATGCATGTGAGCAGCCAGTACAGATGTATGTAACACCGAATCCCTGTCTGAAATGGCCACTGAGACAGGACCATCTGCGTATCACTTACCAGGCAGTGGAAGAGCTAGAAACATTTTTGTTAAGTGTTTATCAAAGCATGATACAGACCATCTGCCTCATGCTATCACCTATTCTCCATTTGTGACCAAAGAGGTATACCTAATACCAAATGGCTCTTTTTTTCTTGTAGTAATTTCTTGTGGTAATTTTAGATCTCACATAGCTGCTCAATTGTGTACATCTTAAAACTGCCTGTATGCTTCTTAAGTTCATATTCATCAGCAGATGATAAAGACAGTCTGTATTTTCTCGGATCATTTTGTTGGTAGAGATACTTCTAAGTCCCCATTTAGAAACTTTATTTTTGCCCTTACTATTTTCTCTGCGAAAGCTACCACACAAGCACCACCTTAGATTCAGGAGAGACTGTACATATACATATAAAAAAAACAACCCTGTACAAACTGTGCTGATTACAAAGGACTTGTAAATAGCTCTTCCAGCAGGGAATCCCCCAACTCTGTATTACTCTGCACTACAAAAGTAGCAGATGAGTCAGGTTTCCCTGTAAACAAGACCAGAAAGCAACGGCAGTGAGTAAAAGCAGCAGCCACAAAGAGACTTGTCGTGACAAGATTGTCGTTAACCTTTTTTTTTTTGTCTGTTAAGTATGTATTAATAAAGGGCACATCGGATACTAAGTTATGACTTGTGGGACCAGAGGTAAATCGGGACTACAGTCGCCTTCTACACGAACAGAGAACTTAGAGCACTCTCTGAGCTGTTAATTCACTAAAATGCTCTCTCAGGGAGTTAGAGTTTCACGTATTGCATCATCAGAAGAAAAGCTGCCCCTGGCTGGTGAATTCTCTGGGGATCCTGCATGGTAATGGCAGCTTCTGGGAGCTCATAATCCTTTTGTGGTTGTTCAATGCACTGCACATTTGCGGGAGACCTGGGGCTATCCCTTCCATGCAGGTAGAAAGCTACCGCATAGGAAGGACTGTATGAGAAACTGGTTTTTGTTTGGCTGCCAAGGTCTCGCCAGATGAAGAAAATCAGGCAACAAAGTTGTTTTAGTTTCACCTGGCATTTTTGTCCAGTTTTCCTTGTTGGAGTAAAAACTTGAAAACGTTTTGGAGCAAGAGGAATATTTCATAACAGAAGAAATGAGATTTTCCCTTCAGACACTAACAAGCAAATAAAAGTGGGAAAAGGGCTAGATATGAAAAACAGGCTGGCAAACAGGAAATGGGCTTCTTTTATCCAAGGGTCCAACAGCCAGGACATGCACCTACCTCTAGTCCTGTTCTACCAAAGAGTTTAACCAATATTTTGACCTTCTCAGGCCCTACCCTCAACATCAAGTGACATAAATGGGCTACAGAGACTCTCCTGCTGGTCCACACAGTGCCACAGGGACAGAAATGCATCTGTGCCTCCTACTACGTGAGACACCTGGTTTCTGTAGTATGTGCCACCAAGTGTTTGGCCATTTATGCCTGGCAGAGCAGCATCAAGGAGACCAGGATTTACCCACAGCCCCAGCAAGATGCGTGTGGGCTGTCCAAGGTGCACACGAGGCACGCACATGTCAGGGGTTCAAGCTAATGGCACCGAGCCTGCTGGAGTTCAAGAAGCATTTGGTCAACACTCTCAGACACATGTTCTGATTATACTTATTTATTTATTTATTTTGGTGGGGTGGCTCTATGGGGACCCAGGAGTTGGACTTGATGATCCTTGTGGGTCCCTTCCAACTTGGATATTCTATGGTTCTATGATTCTAATGTAGTCTGCTGAATCTACCCAGGCTGTGGGACAGCTGTCTTTGGGGCGAGGGTAGTATGGAAATAGGGAAAGGTGCAGATCTTGGCCAGCTTCCTCAAGGGGGGCTTGGCCACCAAAGCACAACATCAGTTACTGTCTTTGGATTAGGTGGCCCAACATTTTCATGGGTAGTAAGAAATATGAGAGTGAAAGCTTCACTGGTGCCTGTGGGAATTGAACCCTCATGAGATGGAGTCACTGATGAGAGGGGTGTTACTCCAGCAGCCTTGTGCACGCAGCCACGGAGAAAGGATGTCAGTCAAAACAGGTTGTTGAAGTCAATGAGACTAAGCAAATTGTGTCAGGACTGCTAAATTTTTGTTCTTGCCATATAAACTATCCATAAGAAAAACAACAACAGCAAACTGTGTAGGTCTAAGATACACAGGATTAAAATGAAGAAAGATCATGGCTCAGTGAATAGAGTTTGGATCCTAAATTGTTTCTGATTAAAACTGTACAGTTTCTGATGCAATATTATAACAAATCTTTCAAGCACATAGATTTAGCGAGTCTTGGGGGTTAATCTTGGAGTTGATTTGTGTTTTCAACCCCAGAGGTCCCAAGAACTCAGGCAAAATATATTACTAAGCTGGTAGAAATGAGGGAATGTATGGTGTCTGGCAAATATTTTTAAGATGTTTTGTAGGAGAAGTTTCAGGGGAAAACAGCAAGGCGGGGTTGAAGTTGCATGTTGAGTGATACCTGAAACAAAAGCTGAGTATGACATTTTTGATAAGTTTAGATGGGAAGAGAAAAAGCCAGAGAGAAGGGAATGGTGGGAGAAAAGGGGCTTACAGAAACCCTCTGGTATTTCAAATGAGAGTTTGGAGGTGTGTGCATGGGTATCTATTCCTCAGTACTCTTGAATTATATCTCCAATGTACGTAGATCTGCTGATCTGCCCCTTGCTGGCCAAAGCCCTGACTTATGGCTAATAATTATGCACTACTTTAAAAAGTAGGAGCAAAGAGTTCATACTAAATTTAAAGTGAAAAACAACCCAAATTCCTGTTTTTCTTACAGAAAAAAGTGCAGTGAATTGTGCTCATTACAAAAATGAAATGGAAGACTGCAGCCCTCAAAAGGCAGGGTACGATTTATGGGCAGAAAACCCAAAAATCTGGTTTTGTGTAAGCTGACTTGGAAATCAGTTTAGTTAAAACTTCTGCCTACTCTGGTCAAGCAGCTCCAGCCACGAGAGAATCAGCTGCAGCAAAACCAGCGTCAAAGAGCAGCAAAGTGGGAGCTGCTCCAAGCCGATGGAGTTGTTTTAAAAAACACACCCTGGGTTAAGTGGCACACGTCGGTATGGATAACGCGTGGCTGTCGGCTGGCTGAGCGCGGTGCCTCCCTGCCTGCAGCTGGTAGCATGGCTCTGACCCACAGCCCTTGCTGGGAGCCGTGCTCCTCCCATTGATGTGGGTGCACGCAGACCTTGCAGGGACCGAGTTCCACATTTTGGCACTCATTTTGAATAAATATACTCTAAACTGCATTTACTTTTGATTTTTAGTTTTCTTGGGACTTTGTTGAGGACCTGAGATTTCTGCAGCAAGTGGTGCCATGGGGGAGGTTTCTTCATTTATCAGTCTGCTTTACAATCTTCTGCTTCACTTCTGGGGCAGACAGATTGATGGAATAACTACTGTACGGTGGTGCCACGGCTGTAGAAGTGCACGTTCTGTTACATTTTGGTGTGGTTTTGTTTTCACACACTGGCTGTTTTTTTGTTGAAGTAACTCTTTTTTTCCTAATACCTCCAGCCACAAAGTAGTTTCATCTCAGCAGATGTCTTAAGTGTAGTTCAGCTGCATCAGCAGATATTCCGGCGATGGTATTGCTCCCCTGTGACTCTCAACAGGGATTTTATATATATATATATATTTATTTAAGTGCTGGCAACATGGTTTATTTATAACAAGGAACATATTTCAAGAGCATTTTCTATATCCGTATCTATTTCTTCAATCTTTATCTCAGTAAATAGAACTTTGTGTTCACATTTAGATTTTTCTTTTTCTCCCCCTCCCTGTACTTTCTGCTCCTCAAACAGCAGCACAGTTAAGAAACCTTTGGTGAAAGTGCTGTTTGACCAGTGTTATAGTCTAGAGCAGACTCAGCGGCACTATGCAAACATTTTCTTTACAGCATTAGTTCTTTCACCTACCAGATATATCAAGCTAAAAGTTCGTAACATTGCTTTTTTCCCTCATGTGCGTTTCAATCTTTCTGACATCTGGAAAAAGTGGTTTCTGACTTGGTCCTTCCTGCATAACTTCTGTTTAAACTCGATTCACAAAAAAAGATATAGTGTTTGCCTAGGGTTCGAGTGATTAAGACCATTTCTCCTTTTGCCTGGCAGCGCTACAACTCTCTGGTAGAAGGAGCCCCAAAAGAACTACTCTGGGAATTGTCACATTTTATGATGTATGAGCTTCTTTTTCTTTTTAATTTTACCACAAGAAAGAAAGAGCAGGCTTCCATCTGCATAGATCTCCTCTGCCCTGCAGAAGGTCAGGGCTGGGAGCTGGTTAACTGCTAAAACAAAAGGTCCAGATCTTTCAGGCTGCTATTGACCAAAACTCCCTCTTAGGTTGGTAGGCGCTTTCCTTGGTTAAACATGGAGGGCCAAATCCTTAGCACATGAATCAACCTGCTTTGATGGAGGATCTCTCCACCTTGATGGACTTCATCTTTCTCCTGAAAGCACTGCTGATGGGACTGCTGGTTTATGCTAGCAGCTGGCACACTTTTGTCTCCCTTTAAGGGAGATTTGGTTTTAACTCAAGTGAATTCCCACAGCTGCAAACCCACTGGCTATTCCGCAGCCCCATTTCATCCATGTGCCACTGCTGGACAGAATCAGGGCAAAGGCCAGCCACCTCTGTGTTCCCAGAAGACTGGATAGAGCTCACCATAAATTTGGTGAACATCAGCAGTCTGGGAACTAGGGTAGCAACTTATGCTGGAAGCTTATTTATGAACATCAGAAAAACATAAGGAAGCACTTCTTTACTCTGTGGGTGGCTGAGCACCAACACAGGTAGCCCAAAGAGGAGGTGGAGTCTTCTCCTCCTTGGAGAACTTCAAAAGCTGCCTGGACGTGATCCTGGGCACCCTGCTCTGGAGCAGGGGGTTGGACCAGATGGCCTCCAGAGGTCTCTTCCAACCTCATCCATGCTGTGAAATTTCCACTGGTATAAAAGGATCTGGAAGACTTCCAGCTCTGGTACCGTCACCATGAGCAAGGGGGAAGCTGATGGAGCAAAATGAAATTTGTCTCTAGGGTAAGCTTGCCTCAAAGTGAGTTCTGGTACAATCCTGCCTAGTGATAGCTGCTGAAAGGAGGAAATTTCCACACAGAAGCCAGCTCCTTTCTCTACAGGAAGTATTCGTGGGCTCTGGAAAGCAGTTGCCCATAGTGCTAAAGGTGATGTCCTTAGGGTGGGTTTCTCTAGTGGTCACTTGTCACCCTCTGCTCCTGGCTGGTAGATCTGGAGTTAGCCCAGGGTCAGGAGCAACTCCAAGTGAGCAGTTTGGTGGTGGCTATCCCAACTGGGAGAGTAAAGGTAGTTAGGAGCTGCTGTAAAGAGAGTAAAGGTAGTTAGATATGGGCTGCTCCTGGTCTGCTGGCCTCAGGGCCAGAGACTGGTCCTTAGCATATTTAATTTATTATTATATTTACTAGCATGAACAGCCATGACCCTTACTATTTGTCTCATGGACACAGAAAAACATGAAAGAAGAAGCTATGAGCATCCTATAAATCTGCTTTAAAGTCTTTCTCACTATCCATTGCTTGAAGGAATACTCATTTACTGTGTTCATCTGGAGACGTGACTGGTTTTAAATGCTGGTCAAAAGAATAATGTTTTTCTCCTCCCGCTCTCAGCACTAGATCCTGTCATCATTAATAAAGCCATTTAAAGGACATTTTCCATTTCTCTTTTCCAGCTGCCCTACCTTGCCCTGACCTCAAATTGGTTGAATGAAACAGTGACCTTCCTGAATGTGCCTTCTCTTTCCATGCTGTAATCCCATGCTCTGCTTTGTCCCACTTAAAACATTGTTATAAGAATTAACTTTCCATCTCCAGTGCTGCTTTGACACCATCCCATGGTAACAGCTTTACAACCCCCCATTCATGACTGTTTTGTATTTTCCAGGGGCACCAGTGTGGATGGTGCAAGTGAAAAGAAGAAATAAAAACTTCTCTTCCCCATTGATCATAATCATAAAACACAGTCTGTCTATCCAGCGGAAAAAGCCTTCAGAGCAGGACTGTTAAACCTCATTACTCTTTTCACTCCTGGTAGAGTAACCCTAGAATAAAACTTTTACAAGGAAGAAGATAATCAAACCTCTTTCCTTCACACACACCTCTAAAATATCAGGGACAGAACTGTTCATAAATACTACTATGTGTGTTACTTTATGCATCCTTCATAACCTCCTTACTGTCACAGGGAAGGATGTTTGGGGGGAAAGTGTGGGTACATGATGAGTTAACTGATGATTTAAGTCACAGAGGTCAATTTAACAAGGTAGGGATTGCAGCTTTTGTATTTCCTTAGCAAGGGATCTATTCCTGTCATGACTCCCTGTGTACTGCATCTGCCTTGGGGCTCAGGACTGCAGGAACACCGGCTGTGCTTGGGCTGTGGGCAAATGCCTCCTGTCCTTGCACTATCGTGACTCTTCCAAGATGGATCCCATTTGCTTTCAGGCCTTTCCAACCTGAAGCAGTAACTACAAGGAAGATGGCTGGTGGGAAACCTGGGAACTGCCTGCACCACAGGTAGATTTGCCCTTGGGTTGCACTGTCAACTCTGGCCAGAGATTAAGTGTCTTCTATGGATTAGCAATGGCAGGTTAGGTGTTGCTCCAGGTGGGTTATGAAGGCTGCTGGCTACCTCAGCTTCAGACCTACCCTTCAGGCCTCTCTGTGCAGCAGTGCAGGTGGACATCCCATTTGAGATGTCAAGAACATGGTGCTTGCTTCACCAGACTGAAGCCATGAGACTCAGCAATGGAGACAACTGAGCTGGAGATGGCAGCAGACCCTTATCATGAAAACAAGGCCTATGGTTTCAAATTGTCTTTTTAAATTGTCTGTTTCCAGAAAGTCCAAAGTGTCTTTTTTTGAAATCACATACTGAATTGACTTGCCCACAGTCAATCCTACTTTATCATGGTGTAAATGCTGTGAATAGTCCTGAATCACCTAGGAAACAGCGGGCTGCCAGCAGGGGAAAATAGTCCCTTTCACTGATCTCATCATTGTAGGTAACGCTGCTGCTGTCAAGGTGCAAATTCTGCCTGTGATATTTATTTGATCAGCTCCAACAGCTCAGTGAAACAGTTCCTCCTGCAAAGTGAAGTGAGTATCAGGAGTCCCATGATGGAATCTTTGGACATCAGCAGCAGCAATAGTGGAGACACCATTGTTTCAGATCCTCTTCCTGATATCTTGATTATATAAGCCTGACTCCCACACTCATATTCATGACAACCTACATACAGAAAGCCTCCTCTGACTCCATAAAACTCCCTCTGGAGTTTCAGGGTTTCCCGCTGGCACTCTATGCTTTGTAGTATCTGTAGCTTGTTGACCTCTGGAGGGATCAGCATCTCCATCTTGTCACAGGAGTCCATCACAGAAACAATACACTTTCCTTTTCCTTCCGACTACAGGGAGGCAAATTTGCATTGTTAATATTTGACCAAGTACTGGTAGAATTGCCACCTACCTGTACCCTGCAAACACATGGGTTACACCTAAGTTGAGGTGGCTACACTTTCTTACATGTTGGAAATGGTATTCCTATTCCCCATTCCCCAATTTGAAGGGCAACTTGCTGTTACATAAATATGTTACATTCTCATTTGTTTCTTTTTTTCCTTCATTCTTTTTCATCCTTCATCCTTCACTTTGGGACAAGTTCAGCTCTGACAAATGAAAATTTAACTTCTTTGAATTAAAAAGAGGTAAATCTATTTTTCATTTTTCCTTTGCTGAACTTTCCCATTTTTCACTTAGAAATTTTCCAGATAATGTTCTCTATAGAGTGATTTAAATGTAGGATAATTTCAGAAACAGGAGTTTCTCCAGTTTTTAAAACAATTTGGCTACCTAATGTGTTCAAATGTGTATGTAGTGGGAGAGAGGAAATTTAAGGAAGTGGCATGTTACACCACAGCAACAAAGAATTTCAGCAGGTTGTATAATACTCTATTTCCATTCCTTCCCCTAGCACCCTTGCGAAGATGTGGCATTCATTTAAAAAATATATTTAGCAACAAAATCCAGACCAATTAAACAAGGTTCAGCAGTGTCTGTCTAGGATCAAAACTGAAAGTCGCCTTTCACTCCGTTTAACCAAGGAGGTTTTAAAGCACAATAGCCGTTTGAAGGAAAAGAAAAGAAATAAAATATTGCAAAGAAAAATGACCGCCATAATGATTAAAAAATCCCTAAACTATCTTGAACTTTTTTTTTCTGCTGACAAAACAAGGTTCTGAAATTCATGTGGAAAAAGTTATTTCATTTCATAAGCACCTTTTAGCCAAAAAAACCATAAGCTGCTTGCAATGCAGTAGCTGATCTTCCTAGGGAACTAACTAGCCTGGAGAATCTTTCACCTTGATGTCTGCCTTTTGGTTGCTTCCACGGGTTAGAAGTGAAGTTGTGGTGAATGGCGAGCATTGGAGCCCTGTGTCAGCTGGCTGGGTGAGGTTTGTTGAGAAGCATTAGTGCCCCTGAAGAGGACGTCAGTTCTGGCAACTGCAAGAAAACCACACGGTGCTAGATGTATGATAAGGTTCTTGGCACTTTAGTAGGTTTTAGGTGAATGAATCTAAATTGGTGATCTCCAAACTCACTCTCTCAGCAAGTTCCTCATCTGTCCATCTCCCTTTTGGTCCTGCAAAACCTTTAGATGCCAACAGAATCACATACCCTTTGGCCTGCATCACATTCCTGGTCGTCAGAGTGGTATTTCTTATGGTCACCTGAGGGATGTGATCGTGGAGGCTTGCACCATGCACAAAAAACATGAGACAAGAGGGTGCTTACCATCTATAGTATTTGCCTCATTTAAAAACAAGAAAAAGAAAAGAAAAAAAAAAGAGCGACGTTACATATTAGGCTGGGAGTTAGGTGCTATGAGTAAGGGGCAGAAAAGTTGGGTACACCCCTCTCATCAGCCTCAGGGCATTCAAAACCACATTAGTTGCTGAAGTGGAGAGTACCTTGAATCATGCCCTTGAAAGCAGGGCTGTGTGGGAGGCCTCTTCCAATCCTTCCTATGGAAGCAGTGCTATGGTATTGCAAATTATACAGGATTCATATGGCTGGAATGAAAACCAAGGGGGAAGATTACTCAGACTGCTAGGGCTGAGGGCATTCAGCCGGTGTGGTGCACCTGGGGCTGCTCTGCACTCCAAGGACTGCTCATAAATTTCCATTTAAACAGACCCTGGATTCAAAAAAAAAAAAAAATAGTCATGAGAGCTTGACTGCTAGGTTACAAAGTCACACATCCTTGTGTTCTCCTATTCTGGATGAAGTTATCTGTTAGAGCAGGTATTTCCCATATACAATGCTGAGATTATTAAAAATTGAGCCTAAGCCTGCCTGCTTTTCTAGGTAACACAGACCCTATGAAGCACACTGCAAGATCCAGGTATCTTGAGACACCTTGTGCATTTAGTGCGCAAGCTCCAAAGTGGGACAGGAGTCCAGCCAGACACATCACCGTGGCTCGTGGCTCCTATTGGCCACTGAGAAGTACAAGTTTTGGAGATTTTGGGGGTTATTTTTAGATGATTTTTCTGAAGCTACAACTCTGCTCTAGTTAAAGGAACAGATCTGGGTCTTGGATTCTGTTCTGGTGACCAAGACCTGTGCAGACACATCGTTGACTCTGGCTCGCCTTCAATGAGTGCCTTTAAGCTGCTGTGTGAATCCTGCTGTTGAATGCAACATGCCGTGACATCTACTTCTCTCAACCAGCCAACTGTCCAACATTGTCACTGCTTGGTAACTAATGCATACAATTTTGACTTTACACAATGCAGTGCAATACATTTGGCTCCACAAATTGAAAAGGGTCTGCCCTTTGTCTCTCCTTATCGGTATTATCTGACGTTGAGTTATGAGCTGCTAATGACCCAGAGATAATGAAAGTCATGTCTCAGAGAGCTCACAGCCTGAAACACTGATGCAAGAAGACAGGAGAACCACTCAAGAAATCCAGTGGGAAGAATAATCTGTGGCTCTGAGCATAATATATATTTTAATTACTGTTTGTTTGGCACTCTGGTAGGGAATATGGAAGAAAAAAAGCTTTTAGAAGAGTTTTCAATGGGCTGACGGCAGTGGTTGCATTTTCTTCAGCTGAGTAACCCCTCCCCCACTAATTTTTCTTCTCAGAGCACTGGCACTTTGATAAGTGTTGATGGAAAACACTGTCTTTTATGCTGAATGTGGGTGTGGGCAGAGGGGAGAGTATATTGAAAGCACTGCATCCGAGTGCCAGAAATGCCTGTGGTTCCCACACTCCAAGGAGCAGGAAAACTTCCCCCAGGAGGCCCAGCAGTGTCAGAGGGTGTGATGGAAAGGGAAGGTGGCCATAACCCAGGTTCCTGCCTCTCCATGGGTTGAAACTACTTGGGAGAGCCTAGCAGTAAGGCAAGGAGCTAGGTGTCCTTGGATTGCCTTCTGAAGATGTTTCTCTTTGGTGTCTTCAGAAAAAAGTCTTAGACACTTTGCTTAGGCCAGACTGCTGTAGGAGCCTGTTGGCCACTTACTCTTCCCAGCTGAAAGAAGATAATGATTCTTGTTTAAATCACTCGAGATTTACAATGGTACGGTCTGGAGCAGAATCTGGCACAAGCTTCTTGCAGATACGCCAAGAAAGGAGGCAGTTGTATGTGCACACATTCATTATGTATATTACCCTAGAGAGGCAAGCCACTGTCTCCGCTTGCCACTTCAAAGGAGTAGAGTGGGTCTGTTAAGAGAAAAGCACAATCCCCAACATGCCTCAGGGGAGAATAATTGAGATTTCCTTGATTTGTACAGACAGCGATGGAGACAGAAATCTCACACTTGATTTTAAGTTTATACGGCACCCTTTTCTCAAGCATGCTGTTGTATGGGAGTATGAAATCTTCAGCTAAAACACTGTAGCCCAGCAATAAGGCTCCATGATCTTCACAATATGCCTTTGTTTTTGTTTCTATAAGTCAAGAATATGCAGCTGATGAAAGACTGTCACAGATTCCCTGCAGAGCGCTCCCAGTCTGAATCTCTCCCTCGTGCCACCAGAATGAATCAGTCTGCAGACAGCAGTTCTTAGCAAAGATGCTTTATTACCAGGGCTGTAGCACCCACTAGAATGAGGAAACTCATTACTTTTAGAAAATTATTCTGATGTTTGAAGTTCTTTTACAGCCCTGAACTGGAGAAATTGTGAAGTGCCACATTTCTTTTTTAATGAGAATGAATGCACTGGATCTCTTTAATTTGACTGAGGTGAAAATGTACTAACTACCAGAGGACAACTCTCCATCTTCAAGTAGTGGTACAGATGGACTGGCCCAAACTCCCCATGGTAATAAAGCATCCTGGCATGTTGACTAACAGCCTCTGTGCCTGCTGGGTTGAAAAGAATTGGTGGCTATTTCCAAACATTCACTATCATGAAACACCATGAGCAGGAACAAATGCCATATATCTTTGGAGTGCTTGTTTTTCAATTATACCTAGCCATTCTATCTAATCTTACTGATTTACACAAGAAAAACAATTTGTTGTTTCATTCTCCTCTTTTTTTCCACACCATCCACATTTTATTAGCAGCTGTCTCGAGGAGAGAGGCAATAGACTATGTTTAAAAGCATTTACTTCCATTTTCAAGTGGTTTAATTTTAAAATATTATTTGCTGAGTCTAGGAGTTTGTGAGAAGCTTGGTTACCAAAAATCATGCTGAAATCAAAGGAGAGGAAGGTGATAATCAGAACAGCCTGATTTTTAAGTGGGATCGTGAATTAACTTGTTCAGCTGGAGTTCCTTTCTGCTGTTGTCTTTATCAGCTGTTGTCATTCCCTCATCTGTTACAAATGCCTAAATAAATTAAGTGAAGAAAAACATTAGATGTCAAAAATACTGACTAGAATTCAGTGTGGTTGGGAACAGTTGCAATGCCCATGGCTTGAACAGGGAACAAGAAATTGTTCACGACAGCAGCAAAAGCCTGAGAGCAGAATGGCCTTTCTGAAGCTGAAAGGTAATTATTGACATCAGGGCTTGTGAAAGTATTGGAACTTTATTGTTAACAGAAGATCTTGAGTCTGTGTGCTGAATGTACATTTTTGTTCCTCTAAACCCCGCATGAGGCTTCAAGGAGACCCTAGGTATTTGCTGGCTCTCATCATTTTTATTTTTAGATATGACAAATAAAGAGCAGCTAAAGAAAGTCTCGTTCAGCTGGCCAAAATAATGTAGTGGAGGGGGGCAATGTTAACTATCTCTGCAACTCCCAGGTTTTCCTTATCAGCTTGAATGATGCATTAACTTACTGTTTTGAATGCTTCCAAGAAAATCACATATCTAACAGTGTTTGAAACTGTAAGCAGTCTATAATCTTTATTACAAAACTGTGTCTGTTTGTGTGATATTTACACTAGTTCTCAGAGTAAAGAGATGATGTTATGCAGTTGCATTTTGGGTGTGTCAGTCCTTTTCCTTGCTGTGAACTCTTCAATTCATTAGCTGATTTCATCAAGCTTTAAAAGAGAAGTGGAAGACTCCAACATACAAAGTTTCTTCAAAAAGTTTGTGAGAAGTATAGTGAAAGCACATGGTTCCCCATTTATTTGGCCCCCACTATGCCATGTTTTGTCATTCTGAAAGAGATGAGAGACAGAATTTGTCACAAGATCGTTGCAATGCTATGGTGGAATGGGCTGTGGAAAGGTGACTCTTGACCAGTTAGTTGAGAAATTAACACTTGTCCTGGCCAGTCAAACTATGTTCATGTAGCTCTGGCCACTACAAAGATCTTGATGTCTCTTGGCCCACCAGCAAGCTAGACAAAGTGGTTGAAAGATATGGGTAGGAGAAGAGATGATAGGAAGGGCATTAGAATGTTGCAGTAGAGGACTAAGAAGTCCTGCAGTGAGAAGAGATGAGGAAGCTGATGTTATTTTGGTGGGGCCGTAGGTGACGTGAGAATGAGTTCATTGTTGTGATTTGTTTGAAGATTCAATCAACCATGAAGCAAAAATTCATTGGAAATCAGAATTAATTAGTGGTGAAGTTTGTAGAGATGCTTGTTGGTAGTGTCTGTATTCATCTGCTTAGTTCTTTTTGCCACATTGGGAAAACGTTCTTTTCACATATAGTTATATGGAAGGTCATCTTTTTGACCCAAAAATGTTTACATAATGGGTTTAAATGATGGATTGCTTTGTATCTTAACTTAATGACAGTGGCACTTGAAAAATGTGGTGATGATGTATGGATGAGAAAAACAAGGCTTAGATCCTGGTCTCATGCCAGGATCATGTTAGTCAGGCTCTGGTGTATTCTGTTTTGTTGTACTCAAGTATGTGCATAGGACCCATCAACACTGCACTCAGAGCACCTGACTTCCACAGTCATATTAAACAGTTCAATGGCCTAATTCTGATCTAATAGTAACATAAATCAGCAGTGATTTGATATTAATTGACAGAAATGGAGCAATATATTTAATGTGGTGACGTCAGAAACAGGTTCCTAAGATCTGATCAGACTTCAGTGTGCTCATGTAATAACTGGAAGAAGTGCTAGCTGTAAAACAAAGCAAAACAAAAAACAACAGGCTCTTTGCCTGCTTTTTTTTTTTTTTTTTTTTTTTTGACTTACGGTTTTTACAGCTGGCTCCAAAGAGTTGGAGGCTTGTGGGAAGCTCTGTGGACTGCTGGTCTCTGTTTATCCCCAGGCCAGAAGCAATGCTGGTAGCTGAAATGTGAACTTCTCTAGAGCTCTGTAAATGATCTCCCCTTGGTCCCAGAGGATCATCCTCTCACAGGGTAAGAGGCAGCTTGAATATAGTCTAGTTTTTGGAGCTGGCTTTAAAGCTTAGGATAGAGTGGGCATCCTATTGAAAGAGTGTGTTTGTGTGCTTTCTTTTTACCCTGCATTTAACATCTTCTGAAACACAAATCTGATATGGAAATATATTCTGGTAGTACTTCAGCCATCCTAGCAGCCCCCTACAGGCTTTAAACCTGGTGGTTCTGTTCAAATCAGTGGAGTGGAGAAATTGCAAAATTGCACTTCTCTGAGCTTTTTTATTTGTGATGGGAGCTTTGTTTTGCCACTCATCTCAGTTTCTGATAGTTTCTGTTTACTTATACCCAATGGTTTTTATTTTCAATCAATTAGATTATTCTTGTGGCTGTTTTCTAATCACTTATCAATTTTTACCTTTTAGGAAGGATGTTACTGGCTGGAAACGTCTGTCTTCTACAAAGGAATACCTATGGCTCACACCTTTTACCGTATTTAACAAAGTCTGTGCATCAGATACGTGTCAGGTAGTTCCTCTGCTTCTGGATGAACAGTGCCAGCATCTGACTTAGCAAAAACCCTACATTGCTGTGCAGAGGTCCTCCGTGCTGCCACCCTGTTATACTGGTGGTCTGATGCATATGGCTTTAGTGGAGGATTCTCAATGACATTTTAGCTGACCATAGATCCAGGAATCTCCTTAAGACTTCACAACAGAGAACCTACTCAATGGGAGGTTACAAAGTCCTTATGTAAAAACCAATTATTTATTTTTGCTTAGAGAAAATTATCTGTCCTGTTTGGGGAAAAAAAAAAAAAAGTCTTATGATAACCTGAAGACTCAACAGTTTTAAGGCAATTTTGAGGGGAATGAAGGAAAAAAAAAAGGCAAGAAACTATCTAAATGGAAAGACAACCAGGTGAGGGAGAAAACACTAAAATTAATTGCAGGGTGTCATGATACGCTTTCTAGATAGGCACATTTGCTATTAAGGTGAGGGAAGGTTTTGCCAGCAAAAGTTAGTACCGTGTTTTCTTCCTGAAAGACCAATTTCTCTTCTGGCAGTAAATAGGTAACACTCACTTTCTCCTGTGACGTAGTAGTGCCCAGCAGCCTTTAGAAAGGTTTGCTTTATATTGTTGCTTGCCTGACTGCTGCTCTCCTGCCCAGATGAAAGCAACGTTTGTGTCATGGTTGGATTTGTAAACAAAATGTTCTAATGACTTACCATGAGAGTTTGATTAAAGCCCTTGGAAAGACCAAGAATTGCATGCATGGAATTAGTTATTCTTTGATATCAAAGACCCTTTGGCTTGGTCTTTTTTGTCAGAAGGCAGAACAACTGTGTAGATAAATGACTTTGGTCTCTGTCTGCCTCAAACAGCACATGGGATGTGAGAAGTACTCAGAGGATTTTGTTCTGGATTTTTTTTGATTTTTTTTTTTCCCATGACAAGTTAATGTAAAAACACTACAAAACAGTGTATGCAGCGTTTGGGCTGATGCAGAGCCAGGTGGGGAGCTTGTCCAAAGACCTAAGTGTTTGCAGCCATCCCAAAAAGCACATCTGTAGGTCACTAAAATGCATCCTGTCTTGCCATATAGCTGTTGGATGCTGATCTGTACTGAGAATTTGCACGTGTGAGTAGTGATGACAGTGCTAGCACTAGGCACCTTATAAGTATGCAGCACTGCCTAAAATGTGTGTTCATCACAGCTCCCTATGGTGTGCCACGTGCCACAGATTTCGCACACTGAGTTTCCATTAGCTCAAGAAGTAATAAGCATATGGGTATTTGGGGCTGGAAGAAGTGAGCTCTGCCCCAGAGTATTGCCATGAACTTCTGGCAGTCAATAATGGGCACGGTTGGCCAGTTTGATATAGTGAGTATTACCAACAGGATTAGAGGAACTAGCAGAGGAGTTTAATATTTTTTAACCAGTTTATTACGATTCCTTGGATAAAACCCATTTGAACTCATATTTTTCAGAATCCTGTTTTCAAGTATGGTTTATAACCTGTGAGCTATATCAAAGCAGCTGTAATTAAAACATGTATAAATATAGCCTATACTATTTTTAAGAATAGTGGAGGTAAATTATACCCTTTTGTATATATGGGCTATAAGTAATTGTTTGGTTTCAGATATGTGACTGAGAACAAAATATCTTTTTATTTCTTTAAAGACATTAGAAAAATTGGATCGTAATTTATTTCATTCTTATGCTATGCTCATCTCTGTAGTACTTGACTGTCATGTGATATTACTATCAAAGTAATCTCTTGCATGCTTGCTCTTTCAGTTTCTTAAGGGGAGAGACAAGCACAGAGGAAAAGTTTTGAGTTTCAGCTCTATGAAACGTGTGTTTTTGCAGGCGCACGTGCACACACCCAATGTGATATATTTATATCTAAGTTACTTAATGATCACACATGTCACTGGAAGTAGATATGTGTGGTTCAGCTCAATCGATACTCTGAAAATTTGCTTCAGGTTCTCTTATACTTCAGACTCAGTCATTTTACATGGGACTGTGGCCAAGAGGTCTCATTGCTACATGATGTACTATGAAATCAACACACAGTACAGACTAAACTAAAACTGGTGTTAGATAAACAGACCCAAGCATCGAGTAAGTCTGGATGACCTGAATGGATGTGTCATATATTGCTATGAGTTATTGATGACCTTTCATAATTCGCAAGTGGCTCAGGTTCCCTCCACCACTTCTGAGCTATGAGATCATTAATAATGTGTGCAAATAAATAACACATCTTGAGTCAGTTCATTGTATTTCCTATTGCTCTTTCTTCCCCTCCATGTATGGTATGTATGCATATAATATTTATTTCAGAAACAGGAAAATTCCCACCAGCAGCTGTTGGGAAGAAAGTTATATCTCATATTTATATCATTGGAGAGCTATATTTCATAGCTGTGAGGTTATAGTCATAAAATATAGCCTTTTAATGTGTTAAGAAAAACTTCTGCAGTTATTTAAACCAATAAGACTATTGTATTCAAATGAACTAAACTTTACAGTACATTCTCATCCACTGGGTCAAATTCTACCCTGGCTTGCATGCTGAAGTCATTGAAAATTACAACAGGCATCATCAGTCAGTACAAAACTGACTCTGCAAATGCTCTGGGTATGGTGGAATCACACAAGGGATGAATTGGTCCAGCACTTAAGGTCTTTTGACCCTAAATGTGCTGTAGCTTCAGTTATTCTTTGCCAAGTCTTCTGTCTTTTAACTTGGAGTAATGTGACTCTCTCAGCCAAAAGCTAAAATGATCCCAAGTCCACTGAAGTTAAATCTTTCTATTGAATTCAGTAGGCTTTGGATCAACTCCTTAGAGCAGCTGCCATCTTGAAAAAAAATCTATGTGAAAATTGTCCTTGATTTCACTGTTGATGATCTTTGCCCTGAAGTTACTTCATTCCCATATTTTTCCAATACTGTCTTTATGCTCTTTTTCATTCCTCGTTGTTCATGAAGCTTTCAAGGTCTGTTCTCATCAGTGGAGTTCTTACTGTGCTAATAAGAAAAATATTGCAGTTTGTAATCTCTTCTTTCATCTTTGTGTTTATTATCTTTTGAGAATGTGTGCAGCTCCATGGGTCAGTAATGCCAGTGAAAGAAGTTTTGTCGTATCACTCAAACTTTTTGCTTTTGGCTGCACAGCCTTTTCTGTAGTTCCTGATGGGCTCCTCCTGAAAAATGCTGTAGTAGTTGAAGAAATAATACACATTCATGGGGGAGGTAAGATGATGGCTATAATGTTCATATCACTGCATATATGGCAGTGCCCTGATATTTCCTCAATTGATTATTTAAGGCTATTTCAGCACATGGACAGTAATCCAGTGTACCAGCAGGCTAGCATAGCGGTGTTCTGTTAAACACAGTATCAGACTGGTACCACGTTAGGGAATCTCTATATTAACCTGATGTCTGTATCCCCCCAAAATAGCTTTTTAAACAGCAGAACCCTTAAATACTAATATCAGAAGATGAATCTTATTTAGACTTCTTTTTCTTCTTCTTTTTTTTTTTTTTTAATATTAATTGTGCTATGATTGTGAAATTACTTAAACAAAATCTACCTGTGTGGTGAGAAACATATACTGAACTGTTTTCTCATTCTGACACCTTTAGCTTTGCTATATGGTCCTTTGTTCTAGGTCAGAATGGAAACATTTTACTCCCTCCACTGAGCATCTCCTAGGAGAGTGTTTTTCGCTGAAAAACAGTTTTCACTGGTGCAAGCATTCAGGATGAGGAAGCCCAGGATTAAGAAGTTACAAGTGACTTCCATATGGCCCACTCTTGTATATCATAACTGGTAGTGATTTTCTGCAAACTTTAAAGAGATTACCTTAATGTACCTGAAGATATCTGTCCAGTGGAAACTCATGGAGGAAGATTTTGGCTATTAGAGGAAGAGAGAAGCAGTTGAATTTAAGATATCATGAAAGGTCAGGATGAGGGTCATGTCTATTGAAAGAAACATTTGCTGGTGTTCACAGAAACTATCTGAGATTATGGTCTGAGCTATTTGAGATTGTATCACTGCATTCACTAAAGATCTACTTTCCACATCTCCCAAAGCGATCAGGAAACCTGATACTTCCCAAACTGCTACTGAAGTCACTGCTGCCATTGAATCACACTAGCTACATTCTTCAAATTGAAGTGCCCTTCAATTTAAATATGATTTTTGGGGACTGCCCAAAACATGAGTCATTTCTTCACTGACAGTTTTTCAAAAATTTTTGCCTGTCTGTTAGCAGATACCTGTCTTTCTGCTAAATAAGCCAAGGATTCTGTTAGCTGTACTAGTTGTGTGGAGTAAATCACCCTTTGGCCTCTGAATGCAGTAACCTTTCCACTCTAGCCATGAAGTAATTGATGGAGTAGTACAGGAAAGGTTGCATTCTTGCTGTCTGGCAAAATAATAAATAAAAATGTATCATTTCTTAATGGACTTTGGAGAGGTGAGTAACTTAAATCTGGTAAACATATGAGAGCAGCAGCCACATTTCTTTTTTTTCTCAGACAGTAGAGGAAAATTTTGCTTTAAAACTTCATCTCAGTATCCTCTTACATGAAATGAAAAATCACTTCTTATCCACCTAAGAAAAAATGTAACAAATATATCTATATATTTGTTGTTCAGGCTAACCATTTACAGTACTACCTACCCATGGTCCTGGTCCATCTTCCATGGATGGAGGTCAATGAGGAATATTTCTGTCAACTTCAGTGGGGTTGGCTGTGTTGCTCAGTGCTTATTTGAGAATAATGGAAAAGACAGCAACCAAAACCTATTCTGATTCATCAGAACAAGGAGAAGATTTACTCATTGTAAGACTGCATAGATAATTAATTTCTGAAAATTTTGATTAATTTAGAAATATAAAACTTGCCTCTTTAATGTGAACAGAAAAAATCCCACTGACGTTAACAGACACAGGACTGAAGCTTTAAAATGAGTGGAGAGAAGTGGATGGAGAAATGGGCTGAGAAGAATCTCATGAAGTTCAACAAGAAGTGCAAAGTCCTGCACCTGAGGAACGGCAACCCCAATACCTGCTGGGGACAAACTAGATGCAAAGTAACTTTGCAGAAAAAGGTGTGAGGTTTCCAGTGGATAACAAATTCACCATGAGCCAACAACGTGCTCTTGTGGCAAAGACTAATGGTATCCTTGTCTGCACTGAGGAATATTGCCAGAAGGTCAAGGAAGGTGATCCTTCACCTCTACTCAGCACTGGTGAGTCCACACCTGGAGTTCTGGGTTGAATTCTGGGCTCCCCAGTACGAGAGAGGCATAAACATGCTGGACAGAGTCCAACAAAGGGCCATGAAGATGATGAAGGGACTGGAGCACCTCTCGTATGAGGAGAGGCTGAGGGAGCTGGAACTGCTCAGCCTAGAGAAGAGGAGGCTCCAGTGGATTCTCATCAATGTCTATAAATACCTGAAGGGAGGGTGCAAAGACGATGGAGCCAGGCTCTTTTCAGTGGTGGCCAGGGGCAATGGGCACATACTGGAACACAGGAATTTCCATCTGAACGTCACAAAGAACTTCTGTGTTGTGTGGGTGATGGAAAACTGGCACAGATTGTGTCAGTGAGAGGTTGTAGAGCCTTCTCCTTGGAAATCTTCAAAAGCCACTTTACATGGGCACCCAGCTCTGGATATCTCTTCTTGAGCAGGGGGGTGGACCAGGTGGTCTTCAGAAGTCCCTTCCAACCTCAGCCATGTGGTGAAGAGTAGAAAAGAATTCAGGTACAGCAGATTGTAGCTGTCCTCAAAATGGAAACTGTGAAGAGCAAATATATCTTCAACAAAGATTATTCCATTAATTGTGACTTCAAATTACAATGGGACGCCAAAGGTCCCATGTAGAATATACATGCAGGACAGAAAGGGCAAGGAAACTTAGCCAAGACTACTCAGAATTTGTTATTCTCAGTAGATGTTTGTTATTGGTGTGTAATGAAAGTAAACTGGAAAGGGCAATGGTTGAACTTGTATGTGTATGGTGTAAATGTCAGAGATTAAAAAGAATAGAAGCTTTTTCTCTCTTATTTTTGGCTTTTTGCCTTTTTTGGCTTTCTTCTACATCATGTAAATAACATTCTTATCCTTGACTTTTAATGAATGCAAGAGAAAATGGAAAAAACTCCATTATGAAGTGAGAATATGCACATATGAGTGACCATTCAGAGGCAGATTTAATGAACTCCTTTATATAATGTTTCTCTAAAAAAAAATAAAATCTTATTACTAATTTTGCATATTTCTGTCACATGGTTACTTAAGAGTAAAGACAAAACAGTCAGGAAATATGAACTATGTCTTAGGCAGCTAAAAGACTTACCAAACTATGGGCAGTTACACTTTAAAAGATGAGAGTACTGGGAAATGACTGGCAAAAGAACAGAAATACAACAGTTATCCTCAAAAAAAAACCAAAAAACTTAGTAATTAGTACTTTCTTTAAGTATTTTAATCCAAAACTCAACATATGATAAGGAAAATCACCTTCAAGCATCTAGAAGATGATAGAATTATGATCAAACAACCAGCAGTGATTTGTCAAGACTGAATGTTGCCAGACAAATCATTTTTATAGGCTAGAGTAATTAGTGGATGAAGAAAATGAGGTAAATGTTACATTGAAGGTCAGAGTCTCACTCAGTTGGAGAAAGGAAACATAACCATATTGACTTCATTGTACTTATTAAAACAAGATGAAGATCAGCACTTATACTTTAGAATAGTATTTCTATGAGTCTAATGAACTTTTACCTGAAAAAAAAAAATTTTTTTCTTAGCATTTCGCATGATATGAAAACCTGTTAAAATTAGTAGAAAGTTGAGTAATTTGGAAAGTTATTGGATATTGCAAAGAATGTTTCTAAAACACAGTTTATTTCCTTACTTTGTTGGTAATCCAGAAAACATTTAGATTATTATTATTTTTTTAAAGCTTTCTGGTATCTGAAAAACATAATAAATAAATAGAGTTAGGGAGAGAAAATGGAGAATAGAACAAATAAGATACTTTTAGGGGAAAAACAACAAACAAACAAAAAACTCTTCACCTGATATTCAAAATGAAGAAGAACCCTAACAATATTAGTACCAGTTTGCCTGTATGTGCACAGATCTAACCCAGATTTTATTATATGTGTATTTTGATATATAATCTGTTATCTTCTATACCTATGTTTTCATTTGAATTAAATGAATTTACTGCCAGGTTTTTTATTATTTTTCTTATTTTTTTTCTTATATTATCTACTTCAAGATTTACTTAGCAATAATATTACACTGTTAGTAACATGTTTGTTAATACACATAACTAAAAATGTTTTAGCACATAGAATGAAAAAGAGAAGTCTTCTACAAACTATGAGAGATAAGATTTAGATTCAGGTGATCAAGGAGAATATGAAAGATCAGTGTGACACAGTATTGGCTAGCCTTATAAGCAATGATTTTGGTGGAAGTTGTGAATCTGTTCATCATTCATTCACTCTGTCTTGAGGATATGCCTCTACTCTCAGGACAATATAGGTCAAATCTCATCTCAGGACGAGATTCTCCAACTGTTTGCTGTGTGAACATTCAGTATGGTCTTGGACACTACTTCAGCCTCAAGTCTGGAGCTCTCTAGAGAAAAACCCAAGGGGTCATCATATGGTGGAATGATATACAGAGTAATTCAGATTGCAAGGATCCTCCTGTCCAACTACTCCCAGTACAAAGTTACATTAGGTTTCTCAAGGTCTTAACAATGCCTTGTACAGGCCCATGAAGTAATGCAGGTAGAAAGGGTGCAGACTGTGGTACTTCCAATACTACAGAACTCTCTTCATTTCTCAGGTAGGTATGAATTTAGATTCACAGGTGTTCCCATAAAAATGACACTTTTTTGTCACAATGTGGTTGGTTTTGTGAATTAGTGATAGGAACATCAGAGGTAACAGCGTACTGAAGGAGTGGTTAAGCATAAGCAGGGAAGAAAACACCAGGTTTATCCAGCTGGAAGTTTGTAGCTTGTTTGTGAGAAAATAATCAAAAATACTACTGGAAACTCAAATGTCCAGACTTGCATATAGGTTATATGCAGTGTTACTGTTCCCATGCTGCAGTTTGTAGTGAGAATGTGGGGCAATTATGAAAGTGAAATTTGCTTTTTCTGCAATGTGTGCAACATTTATTTAAAGTGAATTGTTCCAGGGAGCATCTTTGCCAAGAAACTCTTTCAGGAGATAATTTAAGGAAAATGAGCACCAAAGAATGGAAATTATGGGATTGAATTCGCTTAATTCGAATGGAAAATGTCTTCATGGTTTCTACCCAGCAGGTAATGCATATGTTTATTGCATTATAGAAATTACAGAGCTAGTTAAATTATTTCACTATTTTTGACATTCTGAAGATCTTTCCATTCCCTGTGATCTGAAATTGATACTTTTTGTGCTTATTTTACAGCATATTTCCACAGATTTTTGCCAGCATTTTTATGAAATCATTTTGGAAAATTCATGTTTACTAATAATTTCTTTCTCTCCTGAAAGTAGGGACTATAATGAAAGCAACAATGTTAAAATATATATTTAAAATATTAATGTATGTAGTTGCCAAAATTTTAATAGGAAGTATTCCTACATTCCCCTTATAAAAGTATAGGCCATTTTTTTTCAACAACATAATGGCATGAGATTTGCTAAGAGCTATCATAAATCATAGAATTATGGAAAAATTCAGGTTGGAAGGGACATCTGCAGGTCTTGTAGTCCAGCCTTCAGCTCAAAGCAGGGCTAGCTTTGACGTTAGATCAGGTTGCTCAGCATCTTGTACAGCTGTATTTTTAGCATCTCTGGGGATGGAGGTGCCACATCTATGGATAACCTGTGTCAGTGCTCAACCACCCTTATTGTAAAATGTTTTCCTTACAACTGAAGGGGGCCTAAAACAGGACATGGTATTCTAGATGTAGCCTCACAAGTTCTAAGTAGATAGGAATAACCATGTTCCTCATCCTGCTGCCTATGCTTTTGCTAATACAGCTCAGAACATGTGTATCCTTCATTCCCATGAAGGCACAGCATTAACTCAGGCTCACTACCTCACACAAAAGCTTAGTACTCCCCACTTGCAGGACTTCCAATTCAACTTCATTGCATTTCATGGAGTTCCTGCTGGCCCAGTACTCCAGCTCATCTGGGTACCAAGTGTCATCCAGTGTATCAGTCACTTCTCCCAGTTTGTCAACAGCAGGAGACTGCCTGAAGACCCATTGTGTCCCATTGTCCAGGCTATTGATGTATTTGCCATTTGTTAATCCATGCAGTTGCTGTTCCCTTTCTCTTCGCATGCCCTGAAAAGGCCTGCATGAAGGTTTGCTTCATAGTCCTCCCAAGAACTAATGGAGGACTGACTTGTAGATCCCTGGATACACTTCTTCACTTATTTTGAAAGATATATATATATTTTTCTCTTACTGTAGACCAAACGAGGCAGTTCTTTGTGAGGACATCTCAGAAAGAGATGAGACAGAGAAGAGACATTTGGTTAGAGGAACAACGTACCACAGTATTAATACTCATTTGTGTCCTCTCCTATCAAGAAATGTTTCACTGGGAGAAAGGGGCCTTCATGGGGCACAGCTCTTTGGCATCCCCAGGCATGTCAATGTTGTCTGTTAATCGTGAGTCTTTCCTGAATCCCACATCCAGGCTTATCTGCTGCCCACATCATTTACGTGGAAGCATATGCTCAGGGTGTACATACAGGCTGAGTTTTGGAGCTGTTTATGTGAGCCTAGATGTGTGTGGCACCTTAGTGCAGTGCAAAGATCCTGTTCATTGGAGCAGGGAGGGCAGAGGAGGGATCAAACGCTCCCACTAGTTCTGCTGACCTGTTCTTCATGATTGGCTATTCCTTGGCACTTAGTGAAAGCTTCAAGCCCAGGCCCCATATGAAGAAATATCTACCAATAAGGACAGAACTGACGTGGGTGATGTGCTCTGGCCCCCTGCAAGAGGAGGAGATGGGCAGTTTCTTGTTCCTCTCTAGTCCAAGGGAACGTGATGGGCCTGCTGTGCTGTGCAGTTTTGTAACTGGAGTTAAAGAAGAGTTTGTGGAATTAATCAGGCTTTGTTTGTTTCATGTACTCATTGTAAAAGAAATGATAAAATAACCACTGTTGGATCTAGTAAAAGAAAACATGTTTGTTTGCTCGGAGGGTCTAGATGACTTTAGTCAAAATCAGTGGAGAGGGGTTGGCAATAAGGCTATAAAATGTTTCAGTTTTGTTTTATTCCATGCTGCGCTATGGACGAGCACTCTCTCGTACCTGATCTCAGCCAGCTTTACATGAGAATGAAATAGAAATGAAGGATCCATGAACAGCTCATGAGCAAACCTTTTACCTTACCAAGTCAGAATCTCAAGAAACTCCATTTTGTTAAAGGACTGTCCAGAAACAAAGGGGACCTTCATGTCAGAGGGACTTTTCTTTACCATGGCATCCCATCTGGGCACTGGAAACCCCTGTTCCCCTGTGAAATGGAAGATAGGCAAGTGCTCGCTCCTAACTCACTGCTGATGGCAGAGCTCAGCCTGGCAGCTCCCAAGCCAGCCTGTGCACAAAGCGGCATTACCTCATATGTCACAGTGACATTTTGAAATGGTTGCATAATTACTTTGAGTGTTACACTCGGACTGGATGACAAGACTATGAAAAGTGAAATTTGCTCCAGAAACCAATTGGATATTTTTTTTCCTTTGTAGCTTGAGGGTACACAGCAAACCAAGGAGTTACACCAGGAGGTAAAGTCACTGAGGAGGGGAGGAAATAGGTGACTCCAAGCCCCACACACTTTCCCTGGTTACTCAAAGCTTGCAGAAAGGGCACGCAGCCACTTGATTTCCATTACCACGATGGCACTACCAGTAGCGCCCAGCACATACATCACTGGTGGGTATTTTGGCACAAGGCAGCCATCTCCCAACTGTGGAGCTGTTATAGGAGAAAAGACAGAGCCTTACTCAAAGATGCCGTGTGCTTTAGGTCAACTTCTGCAGGATGTGCCATGTCTGGAGATAGCAGCGTTTTCATGCACTTTTTGAGGGCATGCCTGTTGCTCTCTTTCCAAAATGGTGTTTTTTGGAGCACAGCAATGTCCACTTTCAGGATCGTGGCCTGTGCTCAGAGGGACACAGGGATCTGGTCCTGCCTGACCATCATGAGCATGGTACCTGCCTGGGGCACAACGGCATTTGTGCTGAATGATGGCCCCAAAATCATGATATAATGAGGCTATGTTGTGAAAACTGAAGTCAGTTCAGTGCAAAGTAGATGACCTTGGCTTTGAAAGGAACAAGGAGAAAAAGAAGTCTTTGTTACCTTTATAATAGATATTTACATTCAGCCTTCAGACCGTGACCCCCGCTATCTGATCCAGACTAAACTGCCGTTAGTTTTGGGACCTCACAGGACCATGCTTATGATGAGCACCCTTTGAAGCATGTGAGGACCTACCGAGTGGTTGGAGCTTTTACACAGGGTCTGTAGGGCAAAGATGAAAAATGGGTTTCAAGAAATGCATTTCTCACAGGCACATAGAAAGCCCTTTAAGTATGGACTGTACTCCACACAGAAAAGAGACCACATTAAAAAGACATTTAAACCCCTGAAAGTCTTTTTGACATCTGACTTCAAAGGATCTCCCTTACAGAACTGCACCCGCAGTATCTGCCTCCTGATCATATGGTCAGGCATGAGGGCAGTTCAGCTGATTTCTCCCTCAACTATACAATGGGGTGTGTTACAAAATGTAAAATTGGAAAATTATGCTGGTTTCTTAATCTTTTTATGCTAAACAAATGGATTTTTATTTTCCACTGTATCTACTAGAAATGCAGACAGTGATATACGAAATGAGTTTGGGAGCTAGAGGTTAGTGAGGTTATTTTATTTTATTTTATTTTATTTTTATTTTATTTTATTTTATTTTATTTATTTATTTATTTATTTTCCAGGGACGGGGGAACCAATTAAGCATCCTTGCTGCTTTATCCAAGCTGAAAAGACCACTGATCCTCCTGGGCCCTCTGATGACTGCAGTTCAGTGATGTGACCCCTGACAAGTACCCAGCTGGGCAGAAGATGCCAGAGAGAAGCCCGGGAAGCAACTGACCTATCACACCCAGACAGTGTCTACATAAAGTAGAAATGGGAAAAATGAGGGTACTGATGTTGGATTCTATAAATAACCAACAAATACATTTGTTGACTGATCTGAAAAGTAATTGAAATCAAGAATTGAATTGCAGGTCATGTTCTACTTTCCCCCACATCAGGATTTCTTCCTTGCCAAAACAAAACTTTGGGATAAAATGTCACCAAAAGGTTTCCTCTTGAAGTTCTGAAATAGCAGCCAAGAAAATGAAAGACTAGGCTGATAAAGCTGGCAGCTTCCTGGACATCTCTGACTCAAAAGGAAGCCCTGGTTATTGCACTGCCTAGGTCATGAGGGGATGTTGGGTGTGCTGATGCCACAACTCTGCTGGCTTTGTGTTCTGCCTTGCATGTTCTCCTGTGCCTCGCTCATCCTCACCTCTCAGCAGCACCCATCTCCCTGGAGCATCCTCAGTCCCATGCCTTGACAGGAGCTGGAGGACTACTGTGAAAAATTGAGAGGGACCAGCAACTGCTCAAGGGGTTACTGTGCAGAAGATTTTAGCTCCATGTCAGGTCTCGATAGGAAAAGACACAGCTGGCCAAGAAAAGTACACTTACTTTGCAGAAATTGCAGAACTGTCCACAAGGACCTGTGATGGCCAGTGCAGTGTCCTTGGACATGGTTGCAGCTCCTGGAGCCAGGGGAAGAAACCAAACCTGTACCTTTCATTTTTTCAGCAGACAGAATTAGTACTTTGTTGTTGGGTGGAAGGTGAACCACCACCAATGTAGCTTTATTTATTTACATGATTTTTGTTATGAGTATCCAGAAAGTAAAATATTTCACAAATTTGAAGGGCTGATGCTCAGAAAGTGTCTAAACGAACTCTTTCTGACAGTTAAGAAAACCCAGTCTTCATTTATTTTGGCCAGAGCTATTTATCAAATTCTGTCAATATTCAGAAAGTCACCAGCCAAACTGAAATAGCAAGTCTACATCTATCTATTTATCTATCTATATTGTTGACTAACGATTTACCAAAATAAACATGCCATCTTCTTCCCAGGGAGCATATAATTCATTTGGGTGTTTGTGGTGGGTTTTTCTTTCTTCCATTTTCTCCTTTTTGTGGGATTTGAGCCTCCCTGGGAGGCAGGTTTTTGCCTTTTGCATTGCTGGTGATTTGTCTTCCAAGCCGGGAGATTTATCACCTCCTTCTCTGGATGGGTGCAGCAGAGCATCCTTTTTGGTCCACCTTGCCCAGGAAGGAGGCTGCTATCAGCACCAGTGGGCTGTGCGAGCCTGAAATTGTGAGAATTGTCAAACCAGTGTCAGGTAGGTGTCTTGCTTGACTTTGAACTCTGTGTTTGGGCAGGTTTGAAAGCAGGCAAGGGTCATTTCATTATCCGTGTTTACAGTCTTCAAGCATGCAAGGCAGTTGACTGAATGTATTCAGATCTGTGGCTCATTCCCAGAGGAGCTGGCAATCTAATTTTGGGCAGGTGGGCTGAAAAAATAAGAGATGATTTTGCCCAGAGATGCAGCCCTCTTGCTGCTTCTCTAAAACTGCCCAGCTGTTTGCCCATATTAACCTCTTCTGGGTGATGCCACAGACTTTGTCACACCACTCATGTAACTGCAGGAGGGTCTTTACTGACAGTTTCCAAAGTTGGTAAATTCAGGGTGGAGCAAGTGATGAAAACATTCTCCTGGGGCTCTTCCCTTTGAGCTGAAATGGAGCCCAACCCAGGCAAGGGTTTAGCAGGTGGGATACAGAATAAGTACCACATGGAGCAGGGCACTGACCTGAAATGTAGCCTCTAATGGGTTATTTAGCAAATTTAACCAGCATGCTCCCCTCTTCTTACTGAGGTGCTGCTCCATGGGGGCTCATGCCATGCTGAATCAGGTGCTGGGAGGGAGCTTCTATGTCTTGGTCTCACCCCATGTTAACAGGAGGGCAGGGAGCTGCCAATCCCATGCCAAACACCAAACGGGAGCTGGGTTACATGAGCCCTGAGCCATTTGGCTGGAGATTCCATGGGGAGCAGAAAGTGTACTGGGAAAGGGAGTGGTTATCTCGAACGTGATCTTCATCCAGCAGAGCAAAGCTTTGCTTCAGATTTGCCAGTGTGGAATAGACCCACAACTTTAAATCATATCAGGGGTTGATTGTGAGTTTAAGTATATACAGTGAACATTTAAGTCCTGTGCAAACAAAGACCAGACAGGGGCCAAGACAAGCTGACGCATGAGCAGCCATGTTGTTCCTTCTCCAGTCCAAGAACTGGATTCTTTCACAAAACCCTCTGTGTGGCAGTGATAAAAAGATGAATATTTGACATAGCTGTAAGATAACACTCTGACGCCCTAGTAAACACAAGTGAATTAGTGGTTATGAAAGAAACCCTGTGACGTGGTTGGTTGCAGCAACAGTGAGATGGATGCCATGTCCCAGAAGGCCTCTTCCAGACTGTTCTTATCAATTGTTGGTATGGATTCACAGGGAGACTTTCAGTAGGATTTGGGTTACTGGCTTGCTTTAGATGCTTTAAAAAAATCTCACCTTACCATTACTATGTCATGCATGCAGTGTGTTGGAGCTACTCTTGAAAAAACGGATCTGGATCGTATTATCCCTGTCTCCATCTTCCTTTCCTATCAGGCCAAATCGTCATACCTCTGTGTAAGCTGGATTATAACGTATGCTACAAATGCTCCCCAAAAGTCAGCACAGCTACTTGAGGAACAAGCAGGGCTTTGCAGCCTGCCCTCTGCTTGTGGGGGTCTTCACAGGTAGTGGGCATGGCAGGGACTGAGTGTGGAGAAACTTTGAATCTGTGCAGGCTGTAGCTTGTAGAGTGTTACCAAGAAGCTCAGATGGGAGAGTTTACCAGAATAAATGCAATTTGGAAACTGAAATAGATGGAATTTCAGTATTTTCTGCAAATTGGCGTATCGGACTCCTACAATAGCTTGCAGAGCCCTTGTCCCTCCCAATGCATAGCTGGTTCTTACTCCCCGAACTTGATTTGTTAACATGTCTGCTGTCAAAGGGTCTGTTTCTTATTTTTGTTGAGTTATACCTTAAATGTGTCTTTTTTTGGCTACTTATGTTCTCGTTTCTGCACAGCGGCAGCCAAGCAGGGGCCCAAGCACTCATTCCTGGCCCTCAGATTTATTCCCATCGCTTTGATGGGTTGAGTCTGGTGCTGCCTGTATCGCAGAGCACCTGGATGTGGTGATCACAGGCGTCCATTGGCACTGCGATCTCAGCTGTGGAAACAATTTTGCTGGCAGCGGAAGCCCAGTCTCACTGGGGAGGGGCCCATATTTCTTGTCTGAAGTGTGTGAAGCCTCATCACGGCTCTGTTATCAGACCCGCTGGAATTTTTTTCCTTCCCTCTCTTCTTGGTCCACCTTCCACTCCCCCCCACCTCACCTTACCCCCAAATCTTATTTTAGTTCTGCTTCTTCTCAAAGTCCTTAACGTATCTTTTCTGGCTCATTTCTCTGTAATCTCTCCCCTCATTTTTTCTTCACCCATTAGCTCTTCCTTCCCTGCGCTCCTCTGCTGCTTCCATTTTCTCTGCCCCTCCTCTTCATTTTGCAGAAGCCTTCTGTTCTTCTCCCGGTGTCCCCAATCTCATTCCTTCTCCAGAAGCTCCCTAATTTGCAATTGCATTAATGGGGTATATCCCTTGGAAAGAGACCTCCCTCTGTCTTTGGGGGTGCTGTGAACTGCAGGTCCAAGTGGCATTGGTGCTGTTAATATTTTATTGATGAGTGACACAAGTGACATGGGACCTGTGGTGCTAAGCAGCATGTAGTGGGCCGTAGGAGATAGCTCTCACAGACCGAAAGGGATTACAGCCCTGCTCTTACACGTGGACAACTGGGGCTTTCAGAAAATAAGGGTAAACTCACTAAGCTGTTTAAGGACATAAAGATGCAGATATATATTTTCTCCCCAGCCTGAAATCATTCTGCATGTTAACTGCCTAATTCCATTTAGCCTATTGATTTTACTGGCGTATAGGAATGACACCCGTATAGAAACCATGGAGAACTTTGCTCAGGGGGACTGGTCAGGGCCACACAGAGTTCAAGACCATCAGCTTCTCTCTGCAGTCTCATGGGGAGAATGAAAGTTCAGCACAATTTCAGAGAAGGAGAGAAAATAGGGGGAGAAAAAAACAATGACACTTAATAAACTGTGCTCCTCATGCTGTATCTGACTCTGGCTCAAGGACCTGGAATGAAAAGCTTATTTTCCTGAGGCATGGCTCAAGCTGACATCTGTAGCTTGGTCCTCATATTTTATGATATTCCAGAGCAGGGCTCATGAAACTCCGCGTTAACTTCATTAGTGTATTAAGACGGAAGACTGCAGTGAACAAACCATGAATATCCTTATTCACATTCTCTTCCTTCGAGTAACTCTGATTTACTTTAGATTTTACATCATCTCCCAGTCAGAAGGGTTTGATGTTCAGGTTTTTCTATCAACATACGCTTGTATTGTTTCCCATTCCTTGGAGGACAGTTGATGCTTTGCCAATGGCTAAGTGGACCTGCTGAGCTTGAGAGCAGTGAAATGGTTAATTTGATAATATTTAACTTGCCAAATCCTTAATAGAGGTAAGGTGCTCAGGAGTTGAACAGGGCAGCGTGATCTCCCTTAGCTATCATTTCAGGATGCCTGCAGAACCAGGAAGACTGTGTATCAGTTTACACTCAGCTTGGTAATCTTGCATGGGGCCTGTTTGTGTCTCTTGTGCTGAAGGCTGAATGTAAAATGAACATTGTTAGCCAAGAAAGCAAATAAAGGGAACTATTTCCCAAGGCATTTTACTCTGTTTATTTAACGCCTCTGAACAAACCCCTTTCCACATCCTCTGAACCTACTGGCCACTTCAGATAGCTCCATTTCCTGCTGGGTGAGTTTTTTCTAAAATGTTTATTCAGCTCCAGGAAATGATGATTTCCTGAATATTCTGAAACTTCATATTTTTGTTGTATCCCTGTTTATTTAATAGTCTTACTTATTGTGCAAGTGTGCAAAGCACAGGAACACCCCTTACCATGTAACTGCGAGGAAGTAGTGGAACTAGATGTAGTATATCAAAAACCAGTTTAAGTGAAACTGAATCTGTTTTTGCTAATTTATACACTAGTGTATTTCCATTAGCATGCGTAGTTACTTCTTATTTATACTGGTCTTAAGGAATTCAGAAGCAGGCTTTTAAATTTCTCCTACTCTTTAAGAAAAAATATCTAAAATTTAAGCTAGTGAAGAAGAACTAATTAGCTTAAAGCTCAAGATTTTATAATTCACAGCTTATATTAATGTCTGCTAGTTTTCTTTAAGCAGGAAACCAATGGAAAGCACCACATGTTTTCCTCAACCTCCACTGGGACTAAAAATAAGAAATGCTTATTTTGCAAGGTCAAAGCTAGCATGCAGCCAGCACCCCAGCCCAACATGGATTTCACCAAAGACATTGAAATTTGTACACAGTCTTACTGAAAAGGCCATAACACTTTATGTACAAGGATGTGAACCAGGAGTAACTATGCTGAAATGAGACGTGCTTCTTTAAGATAAATCAAACGGGATTGGTCCCAAAGGGAATTCAAGAATTACATAGCCTTGCCATTAACCCTGGTCCGAGCCAAGTTTGTGTCCCATGCTTTCCTCTTCTTCTTTCTTGTCTACTTTTTGTTAACCTACATCTGCTGGCATTGTCAGCTGTGACTCCATTGGCTTTTTACAAGCAAAACAGGTAGTTCATGTCTCTGCTGAGCATGAGAGAAAGGCAATGTGGGCATGCTGCACTGCCGTGCCCTAAATGAGGACCACTAATAGCACCAACTAAAATTTGCCCCATCCTTACCTGGAACTTCTACACTCAGAGAAACCACATCCTTCCATTACCAGCTACGTCTCCATTTGGAAAAGACTTTGAAGGGAGGAACAGCCTGAAAATTAGATCTTTTTTTTATGAAACATCCTTTTGTCTGTTTTGCTCCAGCAACCAAGCTTTCCTCTCCTATGAGTCATTTGTCGTTACTCCTATACTGCCTGTGGTGACTGTAGAGCTGGGAGCTTTACCCCACTTTACAATACTCTTTTTAGATTTTCCTTCCTTCCTTCCTTCCTTCCTTCCTTCCTTCCTTCCTTCCTTCCTTCCTTCCTTCCTTCCTTCCTTCCTTCCTTCCTTCCTTCCTTCCTTCCTTCCTTCCTTCCTTCCTTCCTTCCTTCCTTCCTTCCTTCCTTCCTTCCTTCCTTCCTTCCTTCCTTCCTTCCTTCCTTCCTTCCATTATACAACCCACCATATTCATCCATTATTTTTGCCTGATTTAGGTGGAGCCATACTGCTGGTGGGCTATTGCCAGGATGTCTCTATCAGGATGTCTCTATCAGTGATAGAGACTGAACCCTTCACTAGAAGAGGCTTGCTTTTGGACCACAGCTTGTGAAGCGATACAATGCCCCTGCACCTCTAAGACAAACATTCTTGCTTTTGACGCCACATATTTGATATCCACATTGCTGAGTAATCTCTGAGGATGCTATTCCTGCCATGTTACCTCCTCCCTGAGTTCCTCTTGTGTAACTGCCACCGGATAAGTGAACTCTTTAACTCTTTTGCCGTATTTGATTTTGAGCAGGCTTGGACTGTTTTGGGAGTTGTTTTGTTTTTGTTTGGTTTGTTGTTTGTTTGTTTGTTTGTTTGTTGGGATTGTCTGCTTTCATTGGTAACGTGGGGAAAGCCCTTTGGCAGAGCAGAGTTTTGGTCTTGGAGATTTTCAGCACCTCTCTGCAGCCAGCCTCTGGTAATGTCAGCCATAGGTAGACATAGGTGATGCCCTGTTGCCATTTCCACGTCTACAACGAATGCAGCTCAGTGGGTTTTGCCTCATTTGGAGAAGTTTCAAAACAGAAATTAAAAGGGGAGAAATGATCCAGATAAAAGAGAAGAGGGAAATGGACAAGTAAAGCATTTCTAAGGGGGACTCAGCAGAACCAGAGCTGGCCCAGACAGTTTTCAGTGTAATATAGCTTCAAACAACTTTCATTAACCCTTCTCTGGTGGAAACATCAAAGGTATGAGACAGGGGAACTCAGTCAAATGCACAAAGTACTTGACAACACAACTCTCAGGAAACCCCATGAGAAGTGCTTGCAGAATTTCAAACTGTGTTTTTCCTTCTGACTTGATTTTTCCTCTTCTTATCCATCAATCTCTCCATTTTTTCTTTCTTTCTTTCTTTCTTTCTTTCTTCCTTTCTTTCTTTCTTTCTTTCTTTCTTTCTTTCTTTCTTTCTTTCTTTTTTCTTTCTTTCTTTCTTTCTTTCTTTCTTTCTTTCTTTCTTTCTTTCTTTCTTTCTTTCTTTCTTTCTTTCTTTTCTTTCTTTCTTCATTTCTTTCTTTCTTCCCTTCTTTCCTTCTCTTTCTTTCTTTCTTTCTTTCTTTCTTTCTTTCTTTCTTTCTTTTTCTTTCTTTCTTTCTTTCTTTCTTTCTTTCTTTCTTTCTTTCTTTCTTTCTTTCTTTCTTTCTTTCTTTCTTTCTTTCTTTCTTTCTTTCTTCCTCTGTAACTTCAGCCTTTGATTAATTCACCTGACTTCCTTGAGTGACCTGCTTTTTGCCTTTGCAGCAGGGTACTTCTCTACCTTTCTCCTGTCTACCATGGTCAGACAGAGCTGCAACAACTTTGTCTTTTCAGGATCTTTTTTCTTCCTACCTTTTCTGCTTCACCGTAGCTCTGATATGAACCTATCAGCTCCAAGAGCCTCTGCCCCAGCTTTAGCAGAAGGCTGCACCATCCCAAGAGATTTGTTATGTGTTAACTCTCTTCAGGCTGGTGAAGTTGTCAGAGGAGGTAGGGGACCCGTGGAGAATGGTTTTTACCTCCTCTAGAAATTTTGGCTACTTGGCTTTTATTATCACGTCAGTTAAAGCTGCTGGGAGACATTTGCAGCACCATGTTTAAACCTGAAATTTCATGAGAAAAGTCTACCCCAGGCTACTATTGCATTTGTAAAGTAAGCTGCTAGGTGCTAGAAAAGCAAGAGAATAACACAAATAAATAGGTTTAAATTAACTCCAGGTCCTATACTAATGCATGATGACATTTACAGCTGCCTTGGCTTACCCTGCCATCTTCTGGTGATACCTGCTGCAAGATCAAAAGTTAGAGGTGAAATGAGATGAAATATTTTATTACGAAGAACACAAGGGTTGGCTCCCATCCAACAGAACAGTTTCTTTAAATAACCATTTTTAATATATGGCACCATATAAGATTCCTGCAATAAATGTTAGGATTTTAGATTTTGATTTAACTTCTTTCAATAAAGTAATTATTTTACTGAATGATACTTCAGTAGGCTGCAGAAATATTTCTGGCCTGACAATGCCTGCCCTGGCACAGGCAAATAAAAAATGTACCACTCATGTCTCTATCATTATAAAGCAACCAAGGCTACTGAGGCAGCCAGAGTGGTCGACTGGCCAAGTATTCAAGACTGTGACTACTTGGTTTCCAAGTCAGATGCTCAGTTGCAAACTGCTTCTCAGCCATCCAAAACCGGACTATTTGACACTTTCCACAACAAAACCACCAATCCATGCTCCAATTCTCTCACTGTGTCTCCCAGCCTAATAACTGTAATGATTTTCTTTTTGCTGGTTTTCCTGCTTTTTTCCATTTCTGTTTGCATCCTGTCCAGACTTTGTCTGTTTGTCTGCTTGGTTTTGCTCATTGACTGGCCCCCTATACTTCTTCTTTACAAAGGCCTCAGCACTGGCCATCCCTTAAGGCAGGAATTGAGTTTGAATTTTTCCTTTTGACATTTAAAGTGCTGCTGGTTTGGAAAGTCCCCCCCTCCCCCTTTCCCAGAGGAAAATTTGGATTTTTTTATTGGAAAACCAAAAAATACCCACTGTTTGGCAACAAAGGGATTAGTCATGTCTCAAACCTACAGGCCATTCTTTAATGCTCACCAAAAATGTTCACTTTTTTTTTTCCTTCCTTTTTTTTTTTTTTCCTGAAAATGGTCAGTTGCCATAAACAGAGGTTTGGGTGTTTTTTTGGTGTTTCCACAAAATGTTGAAAATTTTCATGGAAAGCAGCTGTTGTGGGTTAAAAAAAAAAAAAGAGTAATCATATAAAAGTACTCATTTTACCATTCAGTAGAGAAGTTTTGATGGAAAATTTTGACCAGCCCTGCTTTAAGACCTTTTATGGTGCTGTGTTATGAAAGGATTAGATTTAGACACTCTATCTGGCTTCTTCACCTATTTCTATTTATCCTTCATTATGTTAGTCTCTTCGTTAGCCCCAGGTCTGTAATCCCTTCTCTTTTGATATTTACAGTATTTATTCTCTGGTTTTATATGAAATGTTTTTCTTGCTTCTGGTTTCCTTTAATTGACTGGGCATCTTAGTTATGTTTTTTTGTCAATATGCCTAGTTTCTTCACAGCTGCCCAACTCTGCTTTGTAAGGTTGCTCTCAAGGTCTGCTCTTGTAGCATGGCACAAGGTCTTTAGGGCACTATAATGCTGCAGTTCTTCGTGGGCCCTTCAGTGTACCACAATGGCACAAGGCTTCCTGGCATTCTTGAAGTCTCTTCATCCTGGAACTCAGCAGCACACTCAGATTTCCATCGTCCTTGGTATTTCACTATTGAGGAAATTCTTATTTGTAATGAAGTTGTAATTACTTACCAATTTCAGGGGCTGCCACTTGGTGATATTGCACTATTGCCCATCTCGACATGATGATGGTTTCTGGTAGCCCATGAGGAAACGCACCTGGGAGATGCAGGAACTCGGGATTCAGGAAGACAGAGACACTTGAATTGGAGACACTTTCAGATTCCTCCACAAATGACCTATAACAGTGGTCTTTAGAAAGCAAGCACAGAGTTATATTGATGTCAAAATTGTATGCTAATGTTTTTCTTTCTTTAATGCATTGAAGGTCTCCAGGGAAATGGCAAGTTAATTTGGCTGATTGGGTTTTTCCCCTCCCTGAATGTGTGTTTACCAGAATCAGGACTAATTAGCTCTCCAGACAGTATGTGAATGCAAACATATCAGCTTTTATTTTCCTTCCACTAACTCCCATCTGATCTCACTCAATTACACCTTCAAGCAATGAGTACATTAGGAAGTCCGCTGTTGGTCTCTGGAGCTGAGGAGCTGGGGATGTGAGGGAAGCGTGGTTCGCTGTGATTCGCAAGGTAGTGGTGGACAAAGCTGGTGTCCACGGGGTACTGTAATGGCAGGTCTGAGTCTCCACCACCTGTCACCTGAGGCTGTTTTAATTCTAGCTCAGAAACAAATGTAAAATCCAATCAAGTCATTTTGCCTATATCCAAATGCATTTCTGATGCATTGAGGAAAGTGTCACTTTTCTCCCCAGGCTGTCAAAGCCCCAAGTACACAGTTGCAGGCAGGGTAACAAACCTATGGGGAGCATTAGTTCAGATACAAAGGAGAGTTTTCTTCCTGAAACTAGACAAATAGAGGCTATGTGGGCTCTGCCTTTGTTTCCAAACTTTCCAGCATCCTTGTGTGCCCAGGCTGAGCACTGACCCAAAATATTCTGTGGGCAGAGTTTATGGTTGAGCCTGGTCCCATTGTGCCCCCTGGAGCACCCGTTGCTACAGAACAATGAATTTTGCAGCAGCAGCAATGGTAATATTTGAGGTACAAGTGACCAGATGGTGGGAGGTTTCTAATAACTGAGGATGCACTCATATCCAGTGCCTGTACCAGAGAAAAGATATTTTTGGCATCCCTTCCTAAACATTCTTCTTAAGACAGGCAGAGAGGCAGAATGGTGCTGGTGCACATCCAAAGTACCTGCTGGGAATGACTGAATGATGCGAGATTCACAGCAGGGTCATGAGATCAGACCCTGATCTACAGCGACCACTCTGGTCTGTAGCAGGCGTGCGTCATCCCTGCGTGGAAGCGGTAGGGACTGCAGGCATATAGGCTGACCGTGATTATTAGAACTATTTATGTGAGGTGCAACTGTCAGTTGAGTGTCTAAGATGAAAGAAAATGCTAAACCCCCTGATTTTGTCTTGTTTCAGGGAGCAATAGCACGCTGCAGGTGGTGAATCGCAGCGTGCCTGGCTGGAGGCTCTGGCTGTCCTGTGCACAGCATGGGGAGCCGGCAGCCTTCCAAGGCATGGCAAAAATCAGCACCGGTTCATGCTGCAATGCTGCAAAGCCAAGCCTGATTAAGAAAAGTTTGATTCCTTATTCTTCTGTCCTATGGGAAGATGGCACAGTCATCTGTACATCAAATGTTCTCATCAGACTGAGTTTCCAAGACATCATGATCTTATCTAGTCATGTGAAGCACGCGAGAGGAGGTGTCTAAACCCCTGCATGAGGAACTAAATAGCTGTCCTATGAAAAAGTGCAAGAAATCAGAGCTTGTGAAGGCTGTGCTAAAATGCTAAGAGCCAGCATAGCCTTATGGCATGAAGAGCTGCTCAAAAAAGCAAGCTGGCCATGGCTGAAGACAATGGCCAGGGAAAGTGATGCACCCACAGCACTGGGGTGTGCTGATCTGGCAGAGGCAGGAGTAGATAACAGTGAGGAGACAGACACTGCTGAGTATGGATTCAAAAAATTTTTAATTTAACTTCAGTAACAGAGTTTTAAAATCAGATTTTACTACCTTGACACTTTTCAGTGTTTCCTTCACTGTGATTCCAGCGCACTGAAACATAAATAAACCTGCAAAGAGATTAATTAAAAAAAAGGGAGGTGTTTGTGAGAAATGTATGTTTTTAATCGTAGCTCATGTTCTGGGACAATCCTTCAGCAGTTCTGCCTTCCGGCTGTGGATTTCCCCATCCTATCTATGACAGGATCTCCTAATAAATCCCAGGTTTCAGGGTGAAAAGCCCTTCTGTGCTTTAGGTGGGCTTGCTTTAAGGGAAAGATGCAGGCAGATCCTCCCGAACCCACATCTGTCTTCTGCGACGCCATCCTTTCTGGCTTGAAAAGTAATTAGCAGCAAAATAAGTATAGCAGAAAAAAAAAAAAAAGGTAGAAAAAAAATAGTGTAGCTAAAGGCTTAGCACTTGAGCCTGGCTTTAACGTCCTATTGGGGCTAATGAGAGAGGGTATTCAGAGCTCTCAGTTGTGGTTTGGGGCTGTGGCAGGCACATACCACACTCCTTATGCCTGTTTGATGGCTGGAAAATTATTACTAACCTAGAAGGTCAAAGGCTGGGCTTTAAAAAATAAACATAGAGGTGGAAAATGGGGTTTCTGTGGAGTCTGGGAGCTCCATGTAGGCACAGTGAGGGCTCCGTAGGACCAGACAGTGTGTGTTGTTGCATGCTGCCTGCAGAGGGGAAAGACATCGCCCCTTCGCCGGGTTAATGCAAACAGGAGATAGGTGGGAGGTGGATTTGGCATAGTCTCTGACAAGTGTGAGCTGAGATCTCTTCTCAGGCTGGTTATGCCTTTTACCAGGAAATAAAGAGCAATATTTAGGGGGTAAATGCTCTGAGGACAGGCAGGGCTCCACCTAAGGAAAGTCTTATTATAAGGATTTGAAATATAAATATTAAGCTGTAAGACAAACCCTGAAAAACTAGGTAATAATTCTCATTTTTCAGTTCCTTTTCCCTTCCCAAATAAATTATTATGAAATTTACATTCAGTAGATCAGTAGATGAGAGAACTTTTTTCAAAATGGGATTTAAATGCCTAGATAAATCTGGTAAGACATTACCCTTCTGAAGTCTGCAAGATGTTCCTTGGCATGCTGTTTGTTACTTAGCACAGCCGTTAAATGTGGTTTATCTTTGAAAGGGGAGGGGAAGATTAATGAGACCACCAGAGGTGATAAATTAGCTGACCGTGATGAGGTGCACTTGCAAGAGAGCTACCGTGGTGAACAGTTTTGTGAAAACAAGAAGTATTAAAACTGTATCCCTGGGGAGGATGAAAGTGTTATGACTACAGGTAGGGTTTCTGCTACAGGAGTTGCAATGGGCTCTTTACATGGGAATGGGATTTTTATGGGACCCATGGGAGTCCTATAGGACTTACGGCTTCATGAGGCTGGGGTCCTATCTTGGGATCCTACACTCACATGTTATACAGGGCTAAGGTACCATATCTCTATAATGCTGGGCATGGCACTTTGGCAAGCTACTGAGCATGTTGGTTTCAAATGTAGACTCAGCTTTAGCTATACTTTCTCAGGGTTTCTGAGTGACTCACATTTGGCAGAGCATCAGAGCCTTTGGATACTCTTGAAAATGACTGAATACAAGAATGTAACATTGGCCTCACTGAAGCTAAGTCACATAAACACATTTAATTTAAATGAAATAGACCCTAGAAGATAATCTGGTGAAACTAGTGCATAGCCCTGAGTACATATGGGTGGACATCAAAGTTTTCCAGTGATGAGTGCATGAAGGCCAGCACATGTTCAGGAATTAGGGGCAAAAGAGCCATGGAGGTTAGGACAGGGTTTTCTGCCTCCACTAAGGCCCTGCTTCCCATTCAGTTTTGGACACAAAGCTAAAATTACCGTTAGTTCCTCAGGAGGGTTGGCATCTAGTACTGAGTAGTGTGAAGACATCACCAGATGTTGCACGTGTTAAGTACCATGACACTGTCTGATCCCTACTAATTATGCGGCAGTCACCTTTGGTTTGAGTGAGGTAGACTTCTACAGTCCAACAGCAGATCTGTCCCCAGCACCAAAGTATTTAATTAGGGACACGATTATTTGTTTTATAAAAAACAAACAAAC